>NC_136265.1:121428416-121698416 GCF_964187855.1 Myxine glutinosa
ACAAGTGCAAAAGTGGTTTCCTGCACCAACACAAGTGTAAAACGTGGTTTTTCAACACTAACACAAGTGCGAAAAGTGGTTTTTCAACACTATCACAAGTGCAAAAAGTGTTTTTTCCACACTAATACAAGTGCAAAAGTGGTTTCCTGCACCAACACAAGTGCGAAAAGTGGTTTTTCAACACTAACACAAGTGCGAAAAGTGGTTTTTCAACACTATCACAAGTGCAAAAAGTGTTTTTTCCACACTAATACAAGTGGGAAAAGTGGTTTTCCAACACAAACACAAGTGTAAAAGTGGTTTTGCAACACCAACACAAGTGAGACAAATGGTTTTGCAACAATAACACAAGTGCAAAAAGTGGTTTTCAACACTATCACAAGTGCGAAAAGTGGTTTTTCAACACTATCACAAGTGCAAAAAGTGTTTTTTCCACACTAATACAAGTGCAAAAGAGGTTTCCTGCACCTACACAAGTGCGAAAAGTGGTTTTTCAACACTAACACAAGTGCGAAAAGTGGTTTTTTCCACACTAATACAAGTGCAAAAGAGGTTTCCTGCACCTACACAAGTGCGAAAAGTGGTTTTTCAACACTATCACAAGTGCAAAAAGTGTTTTTTCCACACTAATACAAGTGCAAAAGTGGTTTCCTGCACCAACACAAGTGCGAAAAGTGGTTTTTCAACACTACCACAAGTGCGACAAGTGGTTTTTCAACACTAGCACAAGTGCAAAAGTGGTTTCCTGCACCAACACAAGTGCGAAAAGTGGTTTTTCAACACTAACACAAGTGCGAAAAGTGGTTTTTCAACACTATCACAAGTGCAAAAAGTGTTTTTTCCACACTAATACAAGTGCAAAATTGGTTTCCTGCACCAACACAAGTGCGAAAAGTGGTTTTTCAACACTAACACAAGTGCGAAAAGTGGTTTTTCAACACTATCACAAGTGCAAAAAGTGTTTTTTCCACACTAATACAAGTGCAAAAGTGGTTTCCTGCACCAACACAAGTGCGAAAAGTGGTTTTTCAACACTAACACAAGTGCAAAAAGTGGTTTTTCAACACTAACACAAGTGCGAAAAGTGGTTTTTCAACTCTATCACAAGTGCAAAAAGTGTTTTTTCAACACTAATACAAGTGCAAAAGTGGTTTCCTGCACCAACACAAGTGTGAAACGTGGTTTTTCAACACTAACACAAGTGCGAAAAGTGGTTTTTCAACACTATCACAAGTGCAAAAAGTGTTTTTTCCACACTAAAACAAGTGCAAAAGTGGTTTCCTGCACCAACACAAGTGCGAAAAGTGGTTTTTCAACACTAACACAAGTGCGAAAAGTGGTTTTTCAACACTATCACAAGTGCAAAAAGTGTTTTTTCCACACTAATACAAGTGGGAAAAGTGGTTTTCCAACACAAACACAAGTGTAAAAGTGGTTTTGCAACACCAACACAAGTGAGACAAATGGTTTTGCAACAATAACACAAGTGCAAAAAGTGGTTTTCAACACTATCACAAGTGCGAAAAGTGGTTTTTCAACACTATCACAAGTGCAAAAAGTGTTTTTTCCACACTAATACAAGTGCAAAAGAGGTTTCCTGCACCAACACAAGTGCGAAAAGTGGTTTTTCAACACTAACACAAGTGCGAAAAGTGGTTTTTTCCACACTAATACAAGTGCAAAAGTGGTTTCCTGCACCAACACAAGTGCGAAAAGTGGTTTTTCAACACTAACACAAGTGCGAAAAGTGGTTTTTCAACACTATCACAAGTGCAAAAAGTGTTTTTTCCACACTAATACAAGTGCAAAAGTGGTTTCCTGCACCAACACAAGTGCGAAAAGTGGTTTTTCAACACTAACACAAGTGCGAAAAGTGGTTTTTCAACACTATCACAAGTGCAAAAAGTGTTTTTTCCACACTAATACAAGTGCAAAAGTGGTTTCCTGCACCAACAGAAGTGCGAAAAGTGGTTTTTCAACACTAACACAAGTGCGAAAAGTGGTTTTTCAACAATAACACAAGTGCGAAAAGTGTTTTTTCCACACTAATACAAGTACAAAAGTGGTTTCCTGCACCAACACAAGTGCGAAAAGTGGTTTTTCAACACTACCACAAGTGCGAAAAGTGTTTTTGCCACACTAATACAAGTGCAAAAGTGGTTTCCTGCACCAACACAAGTGCGAAAAGTGGTTTTTCAACACTATCACAAGTGCAAAAAGTGTTTTTTCCACACTAATATAAGTGCAAAAGTGGTTTCCTGCACCAACAGAAGTGCGAAAAGTGGTTTTTCAACACTAACACAAGTGCGAAAAGTGGTTTTTCAACACTAACACAAGTGCGAAAAGTGTTTTTTCCACACTAATACAAGTGCAAAAGTGGTTTCCTACACCAACACAACTGCGAAAAGTGGTTTTTCAACACTAACACAAGTGCGAAAAGTGGTTTTGCAACACCAGCTCAAGTGAAGAGAGTGGTTTTCAATGCCAGCACAAGTGCGAAAAGTGGTTTTGCAACACTAGCTCAAGTGCGGAAAGTGGTTTCCAATGCCAGCACAAGTGCGGAAAGTAGTTCTGCAACACCAGCTCAAGTGCGGAAAGTGGTTTTCAACCCCAGCACAAGTGCGGAAAATGGTTTTGCAACACTAACACAAGTGCAAAAAGTGGTTTTGCAACACTAACACAAGTGTGAAAATTGGTTTACAACAGTCGCACGAGTGCGGAAAGTGGTTTGCAACACTAACACAAGTGTGGAAAGTGGTTTTCAACATGAGCACAAGTGCGATAAGTGGTTTTGCAATACTAACCCAATTGCAAAAACTGGTTTTCAACACTAGCACAAGTGCGGAAAGTGGTTTTCAATGCCAGCACACGTGTATAAATTGGTTTTGCAACACTAAGACAAATGCGAGTTGTGGTTTTCAACACTAGCGCAAGTGCAAAAAGTGGTTTTGCTACACTAACGCAAGTGCGAAAGTGGTTCTGCAAAACTAGCTCAAGTGCGGAAAGTGGTATTCAACGCCAGCACAAGTGTGGAAAGTGGTTTTGCAACAATAACACAAGTGCGAAAAGTGGTTTTGCAACACTAGCACAAGTGTGATAAGTGGTTTTCAACACCAGCTCGAGCACGGAAAGTGGTTTTTGCAACAATAACACAAGTGCAAAAAGTGGTTTTGCAACACAAGCACGAGTGAGAAAAGTGGTTTTGCAACACGAACACAAGTGTGATAAGAGGTTTTCAACACCAGCATGGACACGGAACGTGGTTTTGCAATACTAAACCAAATGCGAAGTGGTTTTCAACACTAGCACGAGTGCTGAAAGTGGTTTTCAACGGCAGCAGAAGTGTGGAATTGGTTTTTGCAACACTAACACAAATGCGAATAATGGTTTACAACATTGGCACGAGTGTGGAAAGTGGTTTGCAACACTAACACAAGTGTGGAAAGTGGTTCTCAACATGAGCACAAGTGCGATAAGTGGTTTTGCAACACCAACCCAATTGCGAAAAGTCGTTTTCAACACTAGCCCGAGTGCGGTAAGTGGTTTTCCATGCCAGCATAAGTGTGGAAATTGGTTTTTGCAACACTAACACAAGTGCGAAAAGTGGTTTTGCAACACTAACACAAGTGCGAAAAGTGGTTTTGCAACACTAACACAAATGTTAAAGTGGTTTTGCAACACTAACACAAGTGCGATAAGTGGTTTTCAACACGAGCACGAGCGCGGATTGTGGTTTTTGCAACACTAACCCAATTGTGAAAAGTGGTTTTCAACATTAGCACGTGTGCAGAAAGTGGTTTTCAATGCCAGCACAAGTGTGGAAATTGGTTTTGCAACGCTAAGACAAGTGCAAAAAGTGTTTTTTCCACACTAATACAAGTGCAAAATTGGTTTCCTGCACCAACACAAGTGGGAAAAGTGGTTTTTCCACACTAATACAAGTGCAAAATTGGTTTCCTGCACCAACACAAGTGGGAAAAGTGGTTTTTCAACACTATCACAAGTGCAAAAAGTGTTTTTTCCACACTAATACAAGTGCAAAAGTGGTTTCCTGCACCAACACAAGTGCGAAAAGTGGTTTTTCAACACTAACACAAGTGCGAAAAGTGGTTTTTCAACACTATCACAAGTGCAAAAAGTGTTTTTTCCACACTAATACAAGTGGGAAAAGTGGTTTTCCAACACAAACACAAGTGTAAAAGTGGTTTTGCAACACCAACACAAGTGAGACAAATGGTTTTGCAACAATAACACAAGTGCAAAAAGTGGTTTTCAACACTATCACAAGTGCGAAAAGTGGTTTTTCAACACTATCACAAGTGCAAAAAGTGGTTTTTCAACACTATCACAAGTGCAAAAAGTGTTTTTTCCACACTAGTACAAGTGCAAAAGTGGTTTCCTGCACCAACACAAGTGCGAAAAGTGGATTTTCAACATTAACACAAGTGCGAAAAGTGGTTTTTCAACACTATCACAAGTGCAAAAGTGTTTTTTCCACACTAATACAAGTGCAAAAGTGGTTTCCTGCACCAACACAATTGCGAAAAGTGGTTTTTCAACACTAACACAAGTGCGAAAAGTGGCATTTCAACACTAACACAAGTGCGAAAAGTGGTTTTTCAACACTAACACAAGTGCGAAAAGTGTTTTTTCCACACTAATACAAGTGCAAAAGTGGTTTCCTGCACCAACACAAATGCGAAAAGTGGTTTTTCAACACTAACACAAGTGCGAAAAGTGGTTTTTCAACACTAACACAAGTGCGAAAAGTGGTTTTTCAACACTATCACAAGTGCAAAAAGTGTTTTTTCCACACTATCACAAGTGCAAAAAGTGTTTTTTCCACACTAATACAAGTGCAAAAGAGGTTTCCTGCACCAACACAAGTGCGAAAAGTGGTTTTTCAACACTAACACAAGTGCGAAAAGTGGTTTTTCAACACTAACACAAGTGCGAAAAGTGGTTTTTCCACACTAATACAAGTGCAAAAGTGGTTTCCTGCACCAACACAAGTGCGAAAAGTGGTTTTTCAACACTAACACAAGTGCGAAAAGTGGTTTTTCAACACTATCACAAGTGCAAAAAGTGTTTTTTCCACACTAATACAAGTGCAAAAGTGGTTTCCTGCACCAACACAAGTGCGAAAAGTGGTTTTTCAACACTAACACAAGTGCGAAAAGTGGTTTTTCAACACTATCACAAGTGCAAAAAGTGTTTTTTCCACACTAATACAAGTGCAAAAGTGGTTTCCTGCACCAACACAAGTGCGAAAAGTGGTTTTTCAACACTAACACAAGTGCGAAAAGTGGTTTTTCAACACTAACACAAGTGCGAAAAGTGTTTTTTCCACACTAATACAAGTACAAAAGTGGTTTCCTGCACCAACACAAGTGCGAAAAGTGGTTTTTCAACACTACCACAAGTGCGAAAAGTGTTTTTGCCACACTAATACAAGTGCAAAAGTGGTTTCCTGCACCAACACAAGTGCGAAAAGTGGTTTTTCAACACTATCACAAGTGCAAAAAGTGTTTTTTCCACACTAATATAAGTGCAAAAGTGGTTTCCTGCACCAACAGAAGTGCGAAAAGTGGTTTTTCAACACTAACACAAGTGCGAAAAGTGGTTTTTCAACACTAACACAAGTGCGAAAAGTGTTTTTTCCACACTAATACAAGTGCAAAAGTGGTTTCCTACACCAACACAAGTGCGAAAAGTGGTTTTTCAACACTAACACAAGTGCGAAAAGTGGTTTTTCCACACTAATACAAGTGCGAAAAGTGGTTTTTCAACACTATCACAAGTGCAAAAAGTGTTTTTTCCACACTAATACAAGTGCAAAAGAGGTTTCCTGCACCAACACAAGTGCGAAAAGTGGTTTTTCAACACTAACACAAGTGCGAAAAGTGGTTTTTCAACACTAACACAAGTGCGAAAAGTGTTTTTTCCACACTAATACAAGTGCAAAAGTGGTTTCCTGCACCAACACAAGTGCGAAAAGTGGTTTTTCAACACTAACACAAGTGCGAAAAGTGGTTTTTCAACACTAACACAAGTGCGAAAAGTGGTTTTTCAACACTAACACAAGTGCGAAAAGTGTTTTTTCCACACTATTACAAGTGCAAAAGTGGTTTCCTGCACCAACACAAGTGCGAAAAGTGGTTTTTCAACACTAACACAAGTGCGAAAAGTGGTTTTTCAACACTAACACACGTGCGAAAAGTGGTTTTTCAACACTATCACAAGTGCAAAAAGTGTTTATTCCACACTAATACAAGTGCAAAAGTGGTTTCCTGCACCAACACAATTGCGAAAAGTGGTTTTTCAACACTAACACAAGTGCGAAAAGTGGTTTTTCAACACTAACACAAGTGCGAAAAGTGGTTTTTCAACACTATCACAAGTGCAAAAAGTGTTTTTTCCACACTATCACAAGTGCAAAAAGTGTTTTTTCCACACTAATACAAGTGCAAAAGAGGTTTCCTGCACCAACACAAGTGCGAAAAGTGGTTTTTCAACACTAACACAAGTGCGAAAAGTGGTTTTTCAACACTAACACAAGTGCGAAAAGTGGTTTTTCCACACTAATACAAGTGCAAAAGTGGTTTCCTGCACCAACACAAGTGCGAAAAGTGGTTTTTCAACACTAACACAAGTGCGAAAAGTGGTTTTTCAACACTATCACAAGTGCAAAAAGTGTTTTTTCCACACTAATACAAGTGCAAAAGTGGTTTCCTGCACCAACACAAGTGCGAAAAGTGGTTTTTCAACACTAACACAAGTGCGAAAAGTGGTTTTTCAACACTATCACAAGTGCAAAAAGTGTTTTTTCCACACTAATACAAGTGCAAAAGTGGTTTCCTGCACCAACACAAGTGCGAAAAGTGGTTTTTCAACACTAACACAAGTGCGAAAAGTGGTTTTTCAACACTAACACAAGTGCGAAAAGTGTTTTTTCCACACTAATACAAGTACAAAAGTGGTTTCCTGCACCAACACAAGTGCGAAAAGTGGTTTTTCAACACTACCACAAGTGCGAAAAGTGTTTTTGCCACACTAATACAAGTGCAAAAGTGGTTTCCTGCACCAACACAAGTGCGAAAAGTGGTTTTTCAACACTATCACAAGTGCAAAAAGTGTTTTTTCCACACTAATATAAGTGCAAAAGTGGTTTCCTGCACCAACAGAAGTGCGAAAAGTGGTTTTTCAACACTAACACAAGTGCGAAAAGTGGTTTTTCAACACTAACACAAGTGCGAAAAGTGTTTTTTCCACACTAATACAAGTGCAAAAGTGGTTTCCTACACCAACACAAGTGCGAAAAGTGGTTTTTCAACACTAACACAAGTGCGAAAAGTGGTTTTTCCACACTAATACAAGTGCGAAAAGTGGTTTTTCAACACTATCACAAGTGCAAAAAGTGTTTTTTCCACACTAATACAAGTGCAAAAGAGGTTTCCTGCACCAACACAAGTGCGAAAAGTGGTTTTTCAACACTAACACAAGTGCGAAAAGTGGTTTTTCAACACTAACACAAGTGCGAAAAGTGTTTTTTCCACACTAATACAAGTGCAAAAGTGGTTTCCTGCACCAACACAAGTGCGAAAAGTGGTTTTTCAACACTAACACAAGTGCGAAAAGTGGTTTTTCAACACTAACACAAGTGCGAAAAGTGGTTTTTCAACACTAACACAAGTGCGAAAAGTGTTTTTTCCACACTATTACAAGTGCAAAAGTGGTTTCCTGCACCAACACAAGTGCGAAAAGTGGTTTTTCAACACTAACACAAGTGCGAAAAGTGGTTTTTCAACACTAACACACGTGCGAAAAGTGGTTTTTCAACACTATCACAAGTGCAAAAAGTGTTTTTTCCACACTAATACAAGTGCAAAAGTGGTTTCCTGCACCAACACAATTGCGAAAAGTGGTTTTTCAACACTAACACAAGTGCGAAAAGTGGTTTTTCAACACTAACACAAGTGCGAAAAGTGGTTTTTCAACACTAACACAAGTGCGAAAAGTGTTTTTTCCACACTAATACAAGTGCAAAAGTGGTTTCCTGCACCAACACAAGTGCGAAAAGTGGTTTTTCAACACTAACACAAGTGCGAAAAGTGGTTTTTCAACACTAACACAAGTGCGAAAAGTGGTTTTTCAACACTATCACAAGTGCAAAAAGTGTTTTTTCCACACTAATACAAGTGCAAAAGTGGTTACCTGCACCAACACAAGTGCGAAAAGTGGTTTTTCAACACTAACACAAGTGCGAAAAGTGGTTTTTCAACACTAACACAAGTGCGAAAAGTTGTTTTTCCACGCTAACACAAGTGCAAAAAGTGGTTTTTCAACACTAACACAAGTGCGAAAAGTGGTTTTTCAACACTATCACAAGTGCAAAAAGTGTGTTTTCCACACTAATACAAGTGCAAAATTGGTTTCCTGCACCAACACAAGTGGGAAAAGTGGTTTTTCAACACTATCACAAGTGCAAAAAGTGTTTTTTCCACACTAATACAAGTGCAAAAGTGGTTTCCTGCACCAACACAAGTGCGAAAAGTGGTTTTTCAACACTAACACAAGTGCGAAAAGTGGTTTTTCAACACTAACACAAGTGCGAAAAGTGGTTTTTCAACTCTATCACAAGTGCAAAAAGTGTTTTTTCCACACTAATACAAGTGCAAAAGTGGTTTCCTGCACCAACACAAGTGCGAAAAGTGGTTTTTCAACACTAACACAAGTGCAAAAAGTGGTTTTTCAACACTATCACAAGTGCAAAAAGTGTTTTTTCCACACTAATACAAGTGGGAAAAGTGGTTTTCCAACACAAACACAAGTGTAAAAGTGGTTTTGCAACACCAACACAAGTGAGACAAATGGTTTTGCAACAATAACACAAGTGCAAAAAGTGGTTTTCAACACTATCACAAGTGCGAAAAGTGGTTTTTCAACACTATCACAAGTGCAAAAAGTGTTTTTTCCACACTAATACAAGTGCAAAAGAGGTTTCCTGCACCAACACAAGTGCGAAAAGTGGTTTTTCAACACTAACACAAGTGCGAAAAGTGGTTTTTCAACACTAACACAAGTGCGAAAAGTGGTTTTTCCACACTAATACAAGTGCAAAAGTGGTTTCCTGCACCAACACAAGTGCGAAAAGTGATTTTTCAACACTAACACAAGTGCGAAAAGTGGTTTTTCAATACTATCACAAGTGCAAAAAGTGTTTTTGCCACACTAATACAAGTGCAAAAGTGGTTTCCTGCACCAACACAAGTGCGAAAAGTGGTTTTTCAACACTAACACAAGTGCGAAAAGTGGTTTTTCAACACTATCACAAGTGCAAAAAGTGTTTTTTCCACACTAATACAAGTGCAAAAGTGGTTTCCTGCACCAACACAATTGCGAAAAGTGGTTTTTCAACACTAACACAAGTGCGAAAAGTGGTATTTCAACACTAACACAAGTGCGAAAAGTGGTTTTTCAACACTAACACAAGTGCGAAAAGTGTTTTTTCCACACTAATACAAGTGCAAAAGTGGTTTCCTGCACCAACACAAGTGCGAAAAGTGGTTTTTCAACACTAACACAAGTGCGAAAAGTGGTTTTTCAACACTAACACAAGTGCGAAAAGTGGTTTTTCAACACTATCACAAGTGCAAAAAGTGTTTTTTCCACACTATCACAAGTGCAAAAAGTGTTTTTTCCACACTAATACAAGTGCAAAAGTGGTTTCCTGCACCAACACAAGTGCGAAAAGTGGTTTTTCAACACTAACACAAGTACGAAAAGTGGTTTTTCAACACTAACACAAGTGCGAAAAGTGGTTTTTCCACGCTAATACAAGTGCAAAAGTGGTTTCCTGCACCAACACAAGTGCGAAAAGTGGTTTTTCAACACTAACACAAGTGCAAAAAGTGGTTTTTCAACACTATCACAAGTGCAAAAAGTGTTTTTTCCACACTAATACAAGTGCAAAATTGGTTTCCTGCACCAACACAAGTGTGAAAAGTGGTTTTTCAACACTAACACAAGTGCGAAAAGTGGTTTTTCAACACTATCACAAGTGCAAAAAGTGTTTTTTCCACACTAATACAAGTGCAAAAGTGGTTTCCTGCACCAACACAAGTGCGAAAAGTGGTTTTTCAACACTAACACAAGTGCGAAAAGTGGTTTTTCAACACTAACACAAGTGCGAAAAGTGGTTTTTCAACTCTATCACAAGTGCAAAAAGTGTTTTTTCCACACTAATACAAGTGCAAAAGTGGTTTCCTGCACCAACACAAGTGCGAAAAGTGGTTTTTCAACACTAACACAAGTGCGAAAAGTGGTTTTTCAACACTAACACAAGTGCGAAAAGTGGTTTTTCCACACTAATACAAGTGCAAAAGTGGTTTCCTGCACCAACACAAGTGCGAAACGTGGTTTTTCAACACTAACACAAGTGCGGAAAGTGGTTTTTCAACACTATCACAAGTGCAAAAAGTGTTTTTTCCACACTAATACAATTGGGAAAAGTGGTTTTCCAACACAAACACAAGTGTAAAAGTGGTTTTGCAACACCAACACAAGTGAGACAAATGGTTTTGCAACAATAACACAAGTGCAAAAAGTGGTTTTCAACGCCAGCACAAGTGCGAAAAGTGGTTCTGCAACACAAGCTCAAGTGTGGAAAGTGGTTTTCAACATGAACACAGTTGCAAAAAGTGGTTTTCAACACTAACCAAAGTGCGAAAAGTTGTTTTCAACACCAGCACAAGTGCGGAAAGTGGTTTTGCAACACAGGCACAAGTGTCGAATGTGGTTTTCAACATGATAACAAGTGTGGAAAGTGGTTAAGCAACACTAGCTCAAGTGCAGACAGTGGTTTTCAATGCCAGCACAAGTGCGAAAAGTGTTTTTGCAACACAAACACAAGTGAGACAAATGGTCTTGCAACACTAACGCAAGTGCAAAAAGTGGTTTTAAACAGTAACAGGAGTGCGAAAAGTGGTTTTCAATACTAGCAGAAGTGCAAAAGGTTGTTTTCAACGCCAGCACAAGTGCAGATAGTGGTTTTTCAATACTAGCACATGTGTAAAAAGTGGTATTAAATGTCAGCACAAGTGTGGAAAGTGGTTCGGCAACACCAGCTCAAGTGCGGAAAGTAGTTTTGCAACACTAACACAAGTGCGAAAAGTGGTTTTGCAACACTAACACAAATGTTAAAGTGGTTTTTCAACACTAACACAAGTGCGATAAGTGGTTTTCAATGCCAGTACGAGTGTGGAAAGTGGTTTTGCAACACTAACACAAGTGCAAAAAGTGTTTTTTCCACACTAATACAAGTGGGAAAAGTGGTTTTCCAACACAAACACAAGTGTAAAAGTGGTTTTGCAACACCAACACAAGTGAGACAAATGGTTTTGCAACAATAACACAAGTGCAAAAAGTGGTTTTCAACACTATCACAAGTGCGAAAAGTGGTTTTTCAACACTATCACAAGTGCAAAAAGTGTTTTTTCCACACTAATACAAGTGCAAAAGAGGTTTCCTGCACCAACACAAGTGCGAAAAGTGGTTTTTCAACACTAACACAAGTGCGAAAAGTGGTTTTTCAACACTAACACAAGTGCGAAAAGTGGTTTTTCCACACTAATACAAGTGCAAAAGTGGTTTCCTGCACCAACACAAGTGCGAAAAGTGGTTTTTCAACACTAACACAAGTGCGAAAAGTGGTTTTTCAATACTATCACAAGTGCAAAAAGTGTTTTTTCCACACTAGTACAAGTGCAAAAGTGGTTTCCTGCACCAACACAAGTGCGAAAAGTGGTTTTTCAACACTAACACAAGTGCGAAAAGTGGTTTTTCAACACTATCACAAGTGCAAAAAGTGTTTTTTCCACACTAATACAAGTGCAAAAGTGGTTTCCTGCACCAACACAATTGCGAAAAGTGGTTTTTCAACACTAACACAAGTGCGAAAAGTGGTATTTCAACACTAACACAAGTGCGAAAAGTGGTTTTTCAACACTAACACAAGTGCGAAAAGTGTTTTTTCCACACTAATACAAGTGCGAAAGTGGTTTCCTGCACCAACACAAGTGCGAAAAGTGGTTTTTCAACACTAACACAAGTGCGAAAAGTGGTTTTTCAACACTAACACAAGTGCGAAAAGTGGTTTTTCAACACTATCACAAGTGCAAAAAGTGTTTTTTCCACACTATCACAAGTGCAAAAAGTGTTTTTTCCACACTAATACAAGTGCAAAAGTGGTTTCCTGCACCAACACAAGTGCAAAAAGTGGTTTTTCAACACTAACACAAGTACGAAAAGTGGTTTTTCAACACTAACACAAGTGCGAAAAGTGGTTTTTCCACGCTAATACAAGTGCAAAAGTGGTTTCCTGCACCAACACAAGTGCGAAAAGTGGTTTTTCAACACTATCACAAGTGCAAAAAGTGTTTTTTCCACACTAATACAAGTGCAAAATTGGTTTCCTGCACCAACACAAGTGTGAAAAGTGGTTTTTCAACACTAACACAAGTGCGAAAAGTGGTTTTTCAACACTATCACAAGTGCAAAAAGTGTTTTTTCCACACTAATACAAGTGCAAAAGTGGTTTCCTGCACCAACACAAGTGCGAAAAGTGGTTTTTCAACACTAACACAAGTGCGAAAAGTGGTTTTTCAACACTAACACAAGTGCGAAAAGTGGTTTTTCAACTCTATCACAAGTGCAAAAAGTGTTTTTTCCACACTAATACAAGTGCAAAAGTGGTTTCCTGCACCAACACAAGTGCGAAAAGTGGTTTTTCAACACTATCACAAGTGCAAAAAGTGTTTTTTCCACACTAATACAAGTGGGAAAAGTGGTTTTCCAACACAAACACAAGTGTAAAAGTGGTTTTGCAACACCAACACAAGTGAGACAAATGGTTTTGCAACAATAACACAAGTGCAAAAAGTGGTTTTCAACACTATCACAAGTGCGGAAAAGTGGTTTTTCAACATTATCACAAGTGCAAAAAGTGTTTTTTCCACACTAATACAAGTGCAAAAGAGGTTTCCTGCACCAACACAAGTGCGAAAAGTGGTTTTTCAACACTAACACAAGTGCGAAAAGTGGTTTTTCAACACTAACACAAGTGCGAAAAGTGGTTTTTCCACACTAATACAAGTGCAAAAGTGGTTTCCTGCACCAACACAAGTGCGAAAAGTGGTTTTTCAACACTAACACAAGTGCGAAAAGTGGTTTTTCAACACTATCACAAGTGCAAAAAGTGTTTTTTCCACACTAGTACAAGTGCAAAAGTGGTTTCCTGCACCAACACAAGTGCGAAAAGTGGTTTTTCAACATTAACACAAGTGCGAAAAGAGGTTTTTCAACACTATCACAAGTGCAAAAAGTGTTTTTTCCACACTAATACAAGTGCAAAAGTGGTTTCCTGCACCAACACAATTGCGAAAAGTGGTTTTTCAACACTAACACAAGTGCGAAAAGTGGCATTTCAACACTAACACAAGTGCGAAAAGTGGTTTTTCAACACTAACACAAGTGCGAAAAGTGTTTTTTCCACACTAATACAAGTGCAAAAGTGGTTTCCTGCACCAACACAAGTGCGAAAAGTGGTTTTTCAACACTAACACAAGTGCGAAAAGTGGTTTTTCAACACTAACACAAGTGCGAAAAGTGGTTTTTCAACACTATCACAAGTGCAAAAAGTGTTTTTTCCACACTATCACAAGTGCAAAAAGTGTTTTTTCCACACTAATACAAGTGCAAAAGAGGTTTCCTGCACCAACACAAGTGCGAAAAGTGGTTTTTCAACACTAACACAAGTGCGAAAAGTGGTTTTTCAACACTAACACAAGTGCGAAAAGTGGTTTTTCCACACTAATACAAGTGCAAAAGTGGTTTCCTGCACCAACACAAGTGCGAAAAGTGGTTTTTCAACACTAACACAAGTGCGAAAAGTGGTTTTTCAACACTATCACAAGTGCAAAAAGTGTTTTTTATACACTAATACAAGTGCAAAAGTGGTTTCCTGCACCAACACAAGTGCGAAAAGTGGTTTTTCAACACTAACACAAGTGCGAAAAGTGGTTTTTCAACACTATCACAAGTGCAAAAAGTGTTTTTTCCACACTAATACAAGTGCAAAAGTGGTTTCCTGCACCAACAGAAGTGCGAAAAGTGGTTTTTCAACACTAACACAAGTGCGAAAAGTGGTTTTTCAACACTAACACAAGTGCGAAAAGTGTTTTTTCCACACTAATACAAGTACAAAAGTGGTTTCCTGCACCAACACAAGTGCGAAAAGTGGTTTTTCAACACTACCACAAGTGCGAAAAGTGTTTTTGCCACACTAATACAAGTGCAAAAGTGGTTTCCTGCACCAACACAAGTGCGAAAAGTGGTTTTTCAACACTATCACAAGTGCAAAAAGTGTTTTTTCCACACTAATATAAGTGCAAAAGTGGTTTCCTGCACGAACAGAAGTGCGAAAAGTGGTTTTTCAACACTAACACAAGTGCGAAAAGTGGTTTTTCAACACTAACACAAGTGCGAAAAGTGTTTTTTCCAGAATAATACAAGTGCAAAAGTGGTTTCCTACACCAACACAAGTGCGAAAAGTGGTTTTTCAACACTAACACAAGTGCGAAAAGTGGTTTTTCCACACTAATACAAGTGCGAAAAGTGGTTTTTCAACACTATATCACAAGTGCAAAAAGTGTTTTTTCCACACTAATACAAGTGCAAAAGAGGTTTCCTGCACCAACACAAGTGCGAAAAGTGGTTTTTCAACACTAACACAAGTGCGAAAAGTGGTTTTTCAACACTAACACAAGTGCGAAAAGTGTTTTTTCCACACTAATACAAGTGCAAAAGTGGTTTCCTGCACCAACACAAGTGCGAAAAGTGGTTTTTCAACACTAACACAAGTGCGAAAAGTGGTTTTTCAACACTAACACAAGTGCGAAAAGTGGTTTTTCAACACTAACACAAGTGCGAAAAGTGTTTTTTCCACACTATTACAAGTGCAAAAGTGGTTTCCTGCACCAACACAAGTGCGAAAAGTGGTTTTTCAACACTAACACAAGTGCGAAAAGTGGTTTTTCAACACTAACACACGTGCGAAAAGTGGTTTTTCAACACTATCACAAGTGCAAAAAGTGTTTTTTCCACACTAATACAAGTGCAAAAGTGGTTTCCTGCACCAACACAATTGCGAAAAGTGGTTTTTCAACACTAACACAAGTGCGAAAAGTGTTTTTTCAACACTAACACAAGTGCGAAAAGTGGTTTTTCAACACTAACACAAGTGCGAAAAGTGTTTTTTCCACACTAATACAAGTGCAAAAGTGGTTTCCTGCACCAACACAAGTGCGAAACGTGGTTTTTCAACACTAACACAAGTGCGGAAAGTGGTTTTTCAACACTATCACAAGTGCAAAAAGTGTTTTTTCCACACTAATACAATTGGGAAAAGTGGTTTTCCAACACAAACACAAGTGTAAAAGTGGTTTTGCAACACCAACACAAGTGAGACAAATGGTTTTGCAACAATAACACAAGTGCAAAAAGTGGTTTTCAACGCCAGCACAAGTGCGAAAAGTGGTTCTGCAACACAAGCTCAAGTGTGGAAAGTGGTTTTCAACATGAACACAGTTTCAAAAAGTGGTTTTCAACACTAACCAAAGTGCGAAAAGTTGTTTTCAACACCAGCACAAGTGCGGAAAGTGGTTTTGCAACACAGGCACAAGTGTCGAATGTGGTTTTCAACATGATAACAAGTGTGGAAAGTGGTTAAGCAACACTAGCTCAAGTGCAGACAGTGGTTTTCAATGCCAGCACAAGTGCGAAAAGTATTTTTGCAACACTAACACACGTGAGACAAATGGTCTTGCAACACTAACGCAAGTGCAAAAAGTGGTTTTAAACAGTAACAGGAGTGCGAAAAGTGGTTTTCAATACTAGCAGAAGTGCAAAAGGTTGTTTTCAACGCCAGCACAAGTGCAGATAGTGGTTTTTCAATACTAGCACATGTGTAAAAAGTGGTATTAAATGTCAGCACAAGTGTGGAAAGTGGTTCGGCAACACCAGCTCAAGTGCGGAAAGTAGTTTTGCAACACTAACACAAGTGCGAAAAGTGGTTTTGCAACACTAACACAAATGTTAAAGTGGTTTTTCAACACTAACACAAGTGCGATAAGTGGTTTTCAATGCCAGTACGAGTGTGGAAAGTGGTTTTGCAACACTAACACAAGTGCAAAAAGTGTTTTTTCCACACTAATACAAGTGGGAAAAGTGGTTTTCCAACACAAACACAAGTGTAAAAGTGGTTTTGCAACACCAACACAAGTGAGACAAATGGTTTTGCAACAATAACACAAGTGCAAAAAGTGGTTTTCAACACTATCACAAGTGCGAAAAGTGGTTTTTCAACACTATCACAAGTGCAAAAAGTGTTTTTTCCACACTAATACAAGTGCAAAAGAGGTTTCCTGCACCAACACAAGTGCGAAAAGTGGTTTTTCAACACTAACACAAGTGCGAAAAGTGGTTTTTCAACACTAACACAAGTGCGAAAAGTGGTTTTTCCACACTAATACAAGTGCAAAAGTGGTTTCCTGCACCAACACAAGTGCGAAAAGTGGTTTTTCAACACTAACACAAGTGCGAAAAGTGGTTTTTCAATACTATCACAAGTGCAAAAAGTGTTTTTTCCACACTAATACAAGTGCAAAAGTGGTTTCCTGCACCAACACAAGTGCGAAAAGTGGTTTTTCAACACTAACACAAGTGCGAAAAGTGGTTTTTCAACACTATCACAAGTGCAAAAAGTGTTTTTTCCACACTAATACAAGTGCAAAAGTGGTTTCCTGCACCAACACAATTGCGAAAAGTGGTTTTTCAACACTAACACAAGTGCGAAAAGTGGTATTTCAACACTAACACAAGTGCGAAAAGTGGTTTTTCAACACTAACACAAGTGCGAAAAGTGTTTTTTCCACACTAATACAAGTGCGAAAGTGGTTTCCTGCACCAACACAAGTGCGAAAAGTGGTTTTTCAACACTAACACAAGTGCGAAAAGTGGTTTTTCAACACTAACACAAGTGCGAAAAGTGGTTTTTCAACACTATCACAAGTGCAAAAAGTGTTTTTTCCACACTATCACAAGTGCAAAAAGTGTTTTTTCCACACTAATACAAGTGCAAAAGTGGTTTCCTGCACCAACACAAGTGCAAAAAGTGGTTTTTCAACACTAACACAAGTACGAAAAGTGGTTTTTCAACACTAACACAAGTGCGAAAAGTGGTTTTTCCACGCTAATACAAGTGCAAAAGTGGTTTCCTGCACCAACACAAGTGCGAAAAGTGGTTTTTCAACACTAACACAAGTGCGAAAAGTGGTTTTTCCACGCTAATACAAGTGCAAAAGTGGTTTCCTGCACCAACACAAGTGCGAAAAGTGGTTTTTCAACACTATCACAAGTGCAAAAAGTGTTTTTTCCACACTAATACAAGTGCAAAAGTGGTTTCCTGCACCAACACAAGTGCGAAAAGTGGTTTTTCAACACTAACACAAGTGCGAAAAGTGGTTTTTCAACACTAACACAAGTGCGAAAAGTGGTTTTTCAACTCTATCACAAGTGCAAAAAGTGTTTTTTCCACACTAATACAAGTGCAAAAGTGGTTTCCTGCACCAACACAAGTACGAAAAGTGGTTTTTCAACACTAACACAAGTGCGAAAAGTGGTTTTTCCACGCTAATACAAGTGCAAAAGTGGTTTCCTGCACCAACACAAGTGCGAAAAGTGGTTTTTCAACACTATCACAAGTGCAAAAAGTGTTTTTTCCACACTAATACAAGTGCAAAAGTGGTTTCCTGCACCAACACAAGTGCGAAAAGTGGTTTTTCAACACTAACACAAGTGCGAAAAGTGGTTTTTCAACACTAACACAAGTGCGAAAAGTGGTTTTTCAACTCTATCACAAGTGCAAAAAGTGTTTTTTCCACACTAATACAAGTGCAAAAGTGGTTTCCTGCACCAACACAAGTGCGAAAAGTGGTTTTTCAACACTATCACAAGTGCAAAAAGTGTTTTTTCCACACTAATACAAGTGGGAAAAGTGGTTTTCCAACACAAACACAAGTGTAAAAGTGGTTTTGCAACACCAACACAAGTGAGACAAATGGTTTTGCAACAATAACACAAGTGCAAAAAGTGGTTTTCAACACTATCACAAGTGCGAAAAGTGGTTTTTCAACACTATCACAAGTGCAAAAAGTGTTTTTTCCACACTAATACAAGTGCAAAAGAGGTTTCCTGCACCAACACAAGTGCGAAAAGTGGTTTTTCAACACTAACACAAGTGCGAAAAGTGGTTTTTCAACACTAACACAAGTGCGAAAAGTGGTTTTTCCACACTAATACAAGTGCAAAAGTGGTTTCCTGCACCAACACAAGTGCGAAAAGTGGTTTTTCAACACTAACACAAGTGCGAAAAGTGGTTTTTCAACACTATCACAAGTGCAAAAAGTGTTTTTTCCACACTAGTACAAGTGCAAAAGTGGTTTCCTGCACCAACACAAGTGCGAAAAGTGGTTTTTCAACATTAACACAAGTGCGAAAAGAGGTTTTTCAACACTATCACAAGTGCAAAAAGTGTTTTTTCCACACTAATACAAGTGCAAAAGTGGTTTCCTGCACCAACACAATTGCGAAAAGTGGTTTTTCAACACTAACACAAGTGCGAAAAGTGGCATTTCAACACTAACACAAGTGCGAAAAGTGGTTTTTCAACACTAACACAAGTGCGAAAAGTGTTTTTTCCACACTAATACAAGTGCAAAAGTGGTTTCCTGCACCAACACAAGTGCGAAAAGTGGTTTTTCAACACTAACACAAGTGCGAAAAGTGGTTTTTCAACACTAACACAAGTGCGAAAAGTGGTTTTTCAACACTATCACAAGTGCAAAAAGTGTTTTTTCCACACTATCACAAGTGCAAAAAGTGTTTTTTCCACACTAATACAAGTGCAAAAGAGGTTTCCTGCACCAACACAAGTGCGAAAAGTGGTTTTTCAACACTAACACAAGTGCGAAAAGTGGTTTTTCAACACTAACACAAGTGCGAAAAGTGGTTTTTCCACACTAATACAAGTGCAAAAGTGGTTTCCTGCACCAACACAAGTGCGAAAAGTGGTTTTTCAACACTAACACAAGTGCGAAAAGTGGTTTTTCAACACTATCACAAGTGCAAAAAGTGTTTTTTATACACTAATACAAGTGCAAAAGTGGTTTCCTGCACCAACACAAGTGCGAAAAGTGGTTTTTCAACACTAACACAAGTGCGAAAAGTGGTTTTTCAACACTATCACAAGTGCAAAAAGTGTTTTTTCCACACTAATACAAGTGCAAAAGTGGTTTCCTGCACCAACAGAAGTGCGAAAAGTGGTTTTTCAACACTAACACAAGTGCGAAAAGTGGTTTTTCAACACTAACACAAGTGCGAAAAGTGTTTTTTCCACACTAATACAAGTACAAAAGTGGTTTCCTGCACCAACACAAGTGCGAAAAGTGGTTTTTCAACACTACCACAAGTGCGAAAAGTGTTTTTGCCACACTAATACAAGTGCAAAAGTGGTTTCCTGCACCAACACAAGTGCGAAAAGTGGTTTTTCAACACTATCACAAGTGCAAAAAGTGTTTTTTCCACACTAATATAAGTGCAAAAGTGGTTTCCTGCACGAACAGAAGTGCGAAAAGTGGTTTTTCAACACTAACACAAGTGCGAAAAGTGGTTTTTCAACACTAACACAAGTGCGAAAAGTGTTTTTTCCACACTAATACAAGTGCAAAAGTGGTTTCCTACACCAACACAAGTGCGAAAAGTGGTTTTTCAACACTAACACAAGTGCGAAAAGTGGTTTTTCCACACTAATACAAGTGCGAAAAGTGGTTTTTCAACACTATATCACAAGTGCAAAAAGTGTTTTTTCCACACTAATACAAGTGCAAAAGAGGTTTCCTGCACCAACACAAGTGCGAAAAGTGGTTTTTCAACACTAACACAAGTGCGAAAAGTGGTTTTTCAACACTAACACAAGTGCGAAAAGTGTTTTTTCCACACTAATACAAGTGCAAAAGTGGTTTCCTGCACCAACACAAGTGCGAAAAGTGGTTTTTCAACACTAACACAAGTGCGAAAAGTGGTTTTTCAACACTAACACAAGTGCGAAAAGTGGTTTTTCAACACTAACACAAGTGCGAAAAGTGTTTTTTCCACACTATTACAAGTGCAAAAGTGGTTTCCTGCACCAACACAAGTGCGAAAAGTGGTTTTTCAACACTAACACAAGTGCGAAAAGTGGTTTTTCAACACTAACACACGTGCGAAAAGTGGTTTTTCAACACTATCACAAGTGCAAAAAGTGTTTTTTCCACACTAATACAAGTGCAAAAGTGGTTTCCTGCACCAACACAATTGCGAAAAGTGGTTTTTCAACACTAACACAAGTGCGAAAAGTGGTTTTTCAACACTAACACAAGTGCGAAAAGTGGTTTTTCAACACTAACACAAGTGCGAAAAGTGTTTTTTCCACACTAATACAAGTGCAAAAGTGGTTTCCTGCACCAACACAAGTGCGAAAAGTGGTTTTTCAACACTAACACAAGTGCGAAAAGTGGTTTTTCAACACTAACACAAGTGCGAAAAGTGGTTTTTCCACACTAATACAAGTGCAAAAGTGGTTTCCTGCACCAACACAAGTGCGAAAAGGGGTTTTTCAACACTAACACAAGTGTGAAAAGTGGTTTTTCAACACTAACACAAGTGCGAAAAGTGGTTTTTCAACACTATCACAAGTGCAAAAAGTGTTTTTTCCACACTAATACAAGTGCAAAAGTGGTTTCCTGCACCAACACAAGTGCGAAAAGTGGTTTTTCAACACTATCACAAGTGCAAAAAGTGTTTTTTCCACACTAATATAAGTGCAAAAGTGGTTTCCTGCACCAACAGAAGTGCGAAAAGTGGTTTTTCAACACTAACACAAGTGCGAAAAGTGGTTTTTCAACACTAACACAAGTGCGAAAAGTGTTTTTTCCACACTAATACAAGTGCAAAAGTGGTTTCCTACACCAACACAAGTGCGAAAAGTCGTTTTTCAACACTAACACAAGTGCGAAAAGTGGTTTTTCAACACTAACACAAGTGCGAAAAGTGGTTTTTAAACACTATCACAAGTGCAAAAAGTGTTTTTTCGACACTAATACAAGTGCAAAAGAGGTTTCCTGCACCAACACAAGTGCGAAAAGTGGTTTTTCAACACTAACACTAGTGCGAAAAGTGGTTTTTCAACACTAACACAAGTGCGAAAAGTGGTTTTTCCACACTAATACAAGTGCAAAAGTGGTTTCCTGCACCAACACAAGTGCGAAAAGTGGTTTTTCAACACTAACACAAGTGCGAAAAGTGGTTTTTCAACACTATCACAAGTGCAAAAAGTGTTTTTCCACACTAATACAAGTGCAAAAGTGGTTTCCTGCACCAACACAAGTGCGAAAAGTGGTTTTTCAACACTAACACAAGTGCGAAAAGTGGTTTTTCAACACTCTCAGAAGTGCAAAAAGTGTTTTTTCCACACTAATACAAGTGCAAAAGTGGTTTCCTGCACCAACACAATTGCGAAAAGTGGTTTTTCAACACTAACACAAGTGCAAAAAGTGGTTTTTCAACACTAACACAAGTGCGAAAAGTGGTTTTTCAACACTAACACAAGTGCGAAAAGTGTTTTTTCCACACTAATACAAGTGCAAAAGTGGTTTCCTGCACCAACACAAGTGCGAAAAGTGGTTTTTCAACACTAACACAAGTGCGAAAAGTGGTTTTTCAACACTAACACAAGTGCGAAAAGTGGTTTTTCAACACTATCACAAGTGCAAAAAGTGTTTTTTCCACACTAATACAAGTGCAAAAGTGGTTTCCTGCACCAACACAAGTGCAAAAAGTGGTTTTTCAACACTACCACAAGTGCGACAAGTGGTTTTTCAACACTAACACAAGTGCGAAAGTGGTTTTTCCACGCTAGCACAAGTGCAAAAGTGGTTTCCTGCACCAACACAAGTGCGAAAAGTGGTTTTTCAACACTAACACAAGTGCGAAAAGTGGTTTTTCAACACTAACACAAGTGCGAAAAGTGTTTTTTCCACACTAATACAAGTGCAAAAGTGGTTTCCTGCACCAACACAAGTGCGAAAAGTGGTTTTTCAACACTAACACAAGTGCGAAAAGTGGTTTTTCAACACTAACACAAGTGCGAAAAGTGGTTTTTCAACACTAACACAAGTGCGAAAAGTGTTTTTTCCACACTATTACAAGTGCAAAAGTGGTTTCCTGCACCAACACAAGTGCGAAAAGTGGTTTTTCAACACTAACACAAGTGCGAAAAGTGGTTTTTCAACACTAACACACGTGCGAAAAGTGGTTTTTCAACACTATCACAAGTGCAAAAAGTGTTTTTTCCACACTAATACAAGTGCAACAGTGGTTTCCTGCACCAACACAATTGCGAAAAGTGTTTTTTCAACACTAACACAAGTGCGAAAAGTGGTTTTTCAACACTAACACAAGTGCGAAAAGTGGTTTTCAACACTAACACAAGTGCGAAAAGTGTTTTTTCCACACTAATACAAGTGCAAAAGTGGTTTCCTGCACCAACACAAGTGCGAAAAGTGGTTTTTCAACACTAACACAAGTGCGAAAAGTGGTTTTTCAACACTAACACAAGTGCGAAAAGTGGTTTTTCAACACTATCACAAGTGCAAAAAGTGTTTTTTCCACACTAATACAAGTGCAAAAGTGGTTTCCTGCACCAACACAAGTGCGAAAAGTGGTTTTTCAACACTAACACAAGTGCGAAAAGTGGTTTTTCAACACTAACACAAGTGCGAAAAGTGGTTTTTCCACGCTAACACAAGTGCAAAAAGTGGTTTTTCAACACTAACACAAGTGCGAAAAGTGGTTTTTCAACACTATCACAAGTGCAAAAAGTGTGTTTTCCACACTAATACAAGTGCAAAATTGGTTTCCTGCACCAACACAAGTGGGAAAAGTGGTTTTTCAACACTATCACAAGTGCAAAAAGTGTTTTTTCCACACTAATACAAGTGCAAAAGTGGTTTCCTGCACCAACACAAGTGCGAAAAGTGGTTTTTCAACACTAACACAAGTGCGAAAAGTGGTTTTTCAACACTAACACAAGTGCGAAAAGTGGTTTTTCAACTCTATCACAAGTGCAAAAAGTGTTTTTTCCACACTAATACAAGTGCAAAAGTGGTTTCCTGCACCAACACAAGTGCGAAAAGTGGTTTTTCAACACTAAAACAAGTGCGAAAAGTGGTTTTTCAACACTATCACAAGTGCAAAAAGTGTTTTTTCCACACTAATACAAGTGGGAAAAGTGGTTTTCCAACACAAACACAAGTGTAAAAGTGGTTTTGCAACACCAACACAAGTGAGACAAATGGTTTTGCAACAATAACACAAGTGCAAAAAGTGGTTTTCAACACTATCACAAGTGCGAAAAGTGGTTTTTCAACACTATCACAAGTGCAAAAAGTGTTTTTTCCACACTAATACAAGTGCAAAAGAGGTTTCCTGCACCAACACAAGTGCGAAAAGTGGTTTTTCAACACTAACACAAGTGCGAAAAGTGGTTTTTCAACACTAACACAAGTGCGAAAAGTGGTTTTTCCACACTAATACAAGTGCAAAAGTGGTTTCCTGCAGCAACACAAGTGCGAAAAGTGGTTTTTCAACACTAACACAAGTGCGAAAAGTGGTTTTTCAATACTATCACAAGTGCAAAAAGTGTTTTTTCCACACTAATACAAGTGCAAAAGTGGTTTCCTGCACCAACACAAGTGCGAAAAGTGGTTTTTCAACACTAACACAAGTGCGAAAAGTGGTTTTTCAACACTATCACAAGTGCAAAAAGTGTTTTTTCCACACTAATACAAGTGCAAAAGTGGTTTCCTGCACCAACACAATTGCGAAAAGTGGTTTTTCAACACTAACACAAGTGCGAAAAGTGGTATTTCAACACTAACACAAGTGCGAAAAGTGGTTTTTCAACACTAACACAAGTGCGAAAAGTGTTTTTTCCACACTAATACAAGTGCAAAAGTGGTTTCCTGCACCAACACAAGTGCGAAAAGTGGTTTTTCAACACTAACACAAGTGCGAAAAGTGGTTTTTCAACACTAACACAAGTGCGAAAAGTGGTTTTTCAACACTATCACAAGTGCAAAAAGTGTTTTTTCCACACTATCACAAGTGCAAAAAGTGTTTTTTCCACACTAATACAAGTGCAAAAGTGGTTTCCTGCACCAACACAAGTGCAAAAAGTGGTTTTTCAACACTAACACAAGTACGAAAAGTGGTTTTTCAACACTAACACAAGTGCGAAAAGTGGTTTTTCCACGCTAATACAAGTGCAAAAGTGGTTTCCTGCACCAACACAAGTGCAAAAAGTGGTTTTTCAACACTAACACAAGTGCGAAAAGTGGTTTTTCAACACTATCACAAGTGCAAAAAGTGTTTTTTCCACACTAATACAAGTGCAAAAGTGGTTTCCTGCACCAACACAAGTGCAAAAAGTGGTTTTTCAACACTAACACAAGTGCGAAAAGTGGTTTTTCAACTCTATCACAAGTGCAAAAAGTGTTTTTTCCACACTAATACAAGTGCAAAAGTGGTTTCCTGCACCAACACAAGTACGAAAAGTGGTTTTTCAACACTAACACAAGTGCGAAAAGTGGTTTTTCCACGCTAATACAAGTGCAAAAGTGGTTTCCTGCACCAACACAAGTGCGAAAAGTGGTTTTTCAACACTATCACAAGTGCAAAAAGTGTTTTTTCCACACTAATACAAGTGCAAAAGTGGTTTCCTGCACCAACACAAGTGCGAAAAGTGGTTTTTCAACACTAACACAAGTGCGAAAAGTGGTTTTTCAACACTAACACAAGTGCGAAAAGTGGTTTTTCAACTCTATCACAAGTGCAAAAAGTGTTTTTTCCACACTAATACAAGTGCAAAAGTGGTTTCCTGCACCAACACAAGTGCGAAAAGTGGTTTTTCAACACTATCACAAGTGCAAAAAGTGTTTTTTCCACACTAATACAAGTGGGAAAAGTGGTTTTCCAACACAAACACAAGTGTAAAAGTGGTTTTGCAACACCAACACAAGTGAGACAAATGGTTTTGCAACAATAACACAAGTGCAAAAAGTGGTTTTCAACACTATCACAAGTGCGAAAAGTGGTTTTTCAACACTATCACAAGTGCAAAAAGTGTTTTTTCCACACTAATACAAGTGCAAAAGAGGTTTCCTGCACCAACACAAGTGCGAAAAGTGGTTTTTCAACACTAACACAAGTGCGAAAAGTGGTTTTTCAACACTAACACAAGTGCGAAAAGTGGTTTTTCCACACTAATACAAGTGCAAAAGTGGTTTCCTGCACCAACACAAGTGCGAAAAGTGGTTTTTCAACACTAACACAAGTGCGAAAAGTGGTTTTTCAACACTATCACAAGTGCAAAAAGTGTTTTTTCCACACTAGTACAAGTGCAAAAGTGGTTTCCTGCACCAACACAAGTGCGAAAAGTGGTTTTTCAACATTAACACAAGTGCGAAAAGAGGTTTTTCAACACTATCACAAGTGCAAAAAGTGTTTTTTCCACACTAATACAAGTGCAAAAGTGGTTTCCTGCACCAACACAATTGCGAAAAGTGGTTTTTCAACACTAACACAAGTGCGAAAAGTGGCATTTCAACACTAACACAAGTGCGAAAAGTGGTTTTTCAACACTAACACAAGTGCGAAAAGTGTTTTTTCCACACTAATACAAGTGCAAAAGTGGTTTCCTGCACCAACACAAGTGCGAAAAGTGGTTTTTCAACACTAACACAAGTGCGAAAAGTGGTTTTTCAACACTAACACAAGTGCGAAAAGTGGTTTTTCAACACTATCACAAGTGCAAAAAGTGTTTTTTCCACACTATCACAAGTGCAAAAAGTGTTTTTTCCACACTAATACAAGTGCAAAAGAGGTTTCCTGCACCAACACAAGTGCGAAAAGTGGTTTTTCAACACTAACACAAGTGCGAAAAGTGGTTTTTCAACACTAACACAAGTGCGAAAAGTGGTTTTTCCACACTAATACAAGTGCAAAAGTGGTTTCCTGCACCAACACAAGTGCGAAAAGTGGTTTTTCAACACTAACACAAGTGCGAAAAGTGGTTTTTCAACACTATCACAAGTGCAAAAAGTGTTTTTTATACACTAATACAAGTGCAAAAGTGGTTTCCTGCACCAACACAAGTGCGAAAAGTGGTTTTTCAACACTAACACAAGTGCGAAAAGTGGTTTTTCAACACTATCACAAGTAAAAAAAGTGTTTTTTCCACACTAATACAAGTGCAAAAGTGGTTTCCTGCACCAACAGAAGTGCGAAAAGTGGTTTTTCAACACTAACACAAGTGCGAAAAGTGGTTTTTCAACACTAACACAAGTGCGAAAAGTGTTTTTTCCACACTAATACAAGTACAAAAGTGGTTTCCTGCACCAACACAAGTGCGAAAAGTGGTTTTTCAACACTACCACAAGTGCGAAAAGTGTTTTTGCCACACTAATACAAGTGCAAAAGTGGTTTCCTGCACCAACACAAGTGCGAAAAGTCGTTTTTCAACACTATCACAAGTGCAAAAAGTGTTTTTTCCACACTAATATAAGTGCAAAAGTGGTTTCCTGCACGAACAGAAGTGCGAAAAGTGGTTTTTCAACACTAACACAAGTGCGAAAAGTGGTTTTTCAACACTAACACAAGTGCGAAAAGTGTTTTTTCCACACTAATACAAGTGCAAAAGTGGTTTCCTACACCAACACAAGTGCGAAAAGTGGTTTTTCAACACTAACACAAGTGCGAAAAGTGGTTTTTCCACACTAATACAAGTGCGAAAAGTGGTTTTTCAACACTATATCACAAGTGCAAAAAGTGTTTTTTCCACACTAATACAAGTGCAAAAGAGGTTTCCTGCACCAACACAAGTGCGAAAAGTGGTTTTTCAACACTAACACAAGTGCGAAAAGTGGTTTTTCAACACTAACACAAGTGCGAAAAGTGTTTTTTCCACACTAATACAAGTGCAAAAGTGGTTTCCTGCACCAACACAAGTGCGAAAAGTGGTTTTTCAACACTAACACAAGTGCGAAAAGTGGTTTTTCAACACTAACACAAGTGCGAAAAGTGGTTTTTCAACACTAACACAAGTGCGAAAAGTGTTTTTTCCACACTATTACAAGTGCAAAAGTGGTTTCCTGCACCAACACAAGTGCGAAAAGTGGTTTTTCAACACTAACACAAGTGCGAAAAGTGGTTTTTCAACACTAACACACGTGCGAAAAGTGGTTTTTCAACACTATCACAAGTGCAAAAAGTGTTTTTTCCACACTAATACAAGTGCAAAAGTGGTTTCCTGCACCAACACAATTGCGAAAAGTGGTTTTTCAACACTAACACAAGTGCGAAAAGTGGTTTTTCAACACTAACACAAGTGCGAAAAGTGGTTTTTCAACACTAACACAAGTGCGAAAAGTGTTTTTTCCACACTAATACAAGTGCAAAAGTGGTTTCCTGCACCAACACAAGTGCGAAAAGTGGTTTTTCAACACTAACACAAGTGCGAAAAGTGGTTTTTCAACACTAACACAAGTGCGAAAAGTGGTTTTTCCACACTAATACAAGTGCAAAAGTGGTTTCCTGCACCAACACAAGTGCGAAACGTGGTTTTTCAACACTAACACAAGTGCGAAAAGTGGTTTTTCCACACTAATACAAGTGCAAAAGTGGTTTCCTGCACCAACACAAGTGCGAAAAGTGGTTTTTCAACACTAACACAAGTGCGAAAAGTGGTTTTTCAACACTAACACAAGTGCGAAAAGTGGTTTTTCAACACTAACACAAGTGCGAAAAGTGGTTTTTCAACACTAACACAAGTGCGAAAAGTGGTTTTTCAACTCTATCACAAGTGCAAAAAGTGTTTTTTCAACACTAACACAAGTGCGAAAAGTGGTTTTTCCACACTAATACAAGTGCAAAAGTGGTTTCCTGCACCAACACAAGTGTGGAACGTGGTTTTTCAACACTAACACAAGTGCGAAAAGTGGTTTTTCAACACTATCACAAGTGCAAAAAGTGTTTTTTCCACACTAATACAAGTGCAAAAGTGGTTTCCTGCACCAACACAAGTGCGAAAAGTGGTTTTTCAACACTAACACAAGTGCGAAAAGTGGTTTTTCAACACTATCACAAGTGCAAAAAGTGTTTTTTCCACACTAATACAAGTGGGAAAAGTGGTTTTCCAACACAAACACAAGTGTAAAAGTGGTTTTGCAACACCAACACAAGTGAGACAAATGGTTTTGCAACAATAACACAAGTGCAAAAAGTGGTTTTCAACACTATCACAAGTGCGAAAAGTGGTTTTTCAACACTATCACAAGTGCAAAAAGTGTTTTTTCCACACTAATACAAGTGCAAAAGAGGTTTCCTGCACCAACACAAGTGCGAAAAGTGGTTTTTCAACACTAACACAAGTGCGAAAAGTGGTTTTTCAACACTAACACAAGTGCGAAAAGTGGTTTTTCCACACTAATACAAGTGCAAAAGTGGTTTCCTGCACCAACACAAGTGCGAAAAGTGGTTTTTCAACACTATCACAAGTGCAAAAAGTGTTTTTTCCACACTAATATAAGTGCAAAAGTGGTTTCCTGCACCAACAGAAGTGCGAAAAGTGGTTTTTCAACACTAACACAAGTGCGAAAAGTGGTTTTTCAACACTAACACAAGTGCGAAAAGTGTTTTTTCCACACTAATACAAGTGCAAAAGTGGTTTCCTGCACCAACACAATTGCGAAAAGTGGTTTTTCAACACTAACACAAGTGCGAAAAGTGTTTTTTCAACACTAACACAAGTGCGAAAAGTGGTTTTTCAACACTAACACAAGTGCGAAAAGTGTTTTTTCCACACTAATACAAGTGCAAAAGTGGTTTCCTGCACCAACACAAGTGCGAAAAGGGGTTTTTCAACACTAACACAAGTGTGAAAAGTGGTTTTTCAACACTAACACAAGTGCGAAAAGTGGTTTTTCAACACTATCACAAGTGCAAAAAGTGTTTTTTCCACACTAATACAAGTGCAAAAGTGGTTTCCTGCACCAACACAAGTGCGAAAAGTGGTTTTTCAACACTATCACAAGTGCAAAAAGTGTTTTTTCCACACTAATATAAGTGCAAAAGTGGTTTCCTGCACCAACAGAAGTGCGAAAAGTGGTTTTTCAACACTAACACAAGTGCGAAAAGTGGTTTTTCAACACTAACACAAGTGCGAAAAGTGTTTTTTCCACACTAATACAAGTGCAAAAGTGGTTTCCTACACCAACACAAGTGCGAAAAGTCGTTTTTCAACACTAACACAAGTGCGAAAAGTGGTTTTTCAACACTAACACAAGTGCGAAAAGTGGTTTTTAAACACTATCACAAGTGCAAAAAGTGTTTTTTCGACACTAATACAAGTGCAAAAGAGGTTTCCTGCACCAACACAAGTGCGAAAAGTGGTTTTTCAACACTAACACTAGTGCGAAAAGTGGTTTTTCAACACTAACACAAGTGCGAAAAGTGGTTTTTCCACACTAATACAAGTGCAAAAGTGGTTTCCTGCACCAACACAAGTGCGAAAAGTGGTTTTTCAACACTAACACAAGTGCGAAAAGTGGTTTTTCAACACTATCACAAGTGCAAAAAGTGTTTTTCCACACTAATACAAGTGCAAAAGTGGTTTCCTGCACCAACACAAGTGCGAAAAGTGGTTTTTCAACACTAACACAAGTGCGAAAAGTGGTTTTTCAACACTCTCAGAAGTGCAAAAAGTGTTTTTTCCACACTAATACAAGTGCAAAAGTGGTTTCCTGCACCAACACAATTGCGAAAAGTGGTTTTTCAACACTAACACAAGTGCAAAAAGTGGTTTTTCAACACTAACACAAGTGCGAAAAGTGGTTTTTCAACACTAACACAAGTGCGAAAAGTGTTTTTTCCACACTAATACAAGTGCAAAAGTGGTTTCCTGCACCAACACAAGTGCGAAAAGTGGTTTTTCAACACTAACACAAGTGCGAAAAGTGGTTTTTCAACACTAACACAAGTGCGAAAAGTGTTTTTTCCACACTATTACAAGTGCAAAAGTGGTTTCCTGCACCAACACAAGTGCGAAAAGTGGTTTTTCAACACTAACACAAGTGCGAAAAGTGGTTTTTCAACACTAACACACGTGCGAAAAGTGGTTTTTCAACACTATCACAAGTGCAAAAAGTGTTTTTTCCACACTAATACAAGTGCAACAGTGGTTTCCTGCACCAACACAATTGCGAAAAGTGGTTTTTCAACACTAACACAAGTGCGAAAAGTGGTTTTTCAACACTAACACAAGTGCGAAAAGTGGTTTTTCAACACTAACACAAGTGCGAAAAGTGTTTTTTCCACACTAATACAAGTGCAAAAGTGGTTTCCTGCACCAACACAAGTGCGAAAAGTGGTTTTTCAACACTAACACAAGTGCGAAAAGTGGTTTTTCAACACTAACACAAGTGCGAAAAGTGGTTTTTCAACACTATCACAAGTGCAAAAAGTGTTTTTTCCACACTAATACAAGTGCAAAAGTGGTTTCCTGCACCAACACAAGTGCGAAAAGTGGTTTTTCAACACTAACACAAGTGCGAAAAGTGGTTTTTCAACACTAACACAAGTGCGAAAAGTGGTTTTTCCACGCTAACACAAGTGCAAAAAGTGGTTTTTCAACACTAACACAAGTGCGAAAAGTGGTTTTTCAACACTATCACAAGTGCAAAAAGTGTGTTTTCCACACTAATACAAGTGCAAAATTGGTTTCCTGCACCAACACAAGTGGGAAAAGTGGTTTTTCAACACTATCACAAGTGCAAAAAGTGTTTTTTCCACACTAATACAAGTGCAAAAGTGGTTTCCTGCACCAACACAAGTGCGAAAAGTGGTTTTTCAACACTAACACAAGTGCGAAAAGTGGTTTTTCAACACTAACACAAGTGCGAAAAGTGGTTTTTCAACTCTATCACAAGTGCAAAAAGTGTTTTTTCCACACTAATACAAGTGCAAAAGTGGTTTCCTGCACCAACACAAGTGCGAAAAGTGGTTTTTCAACACTAAAACAAGTGCGAAAAGTGGTTTTTCAACACTATCACAAGTGCAAAAAGTGTTTTTTCCACACTAATACAAGTGGGAAAAGTGGTTTTCCAACACAAACACAAGTGTAAAAGTGGTTTTGCAACACCAACACAAGTGAGACAAATGGTTTTGCAACAATAACACAAGTGCAAAAAGTGGTTTTCAACACTATCACAAGTGCGAAAAGTGGTTTTTCAACACTATCACAAGTGCAAAAAGTGTTTTTTCCACACTAATACAAGTGCAAAAGAGGTTTCCTGCACCAACACAAGTGCGAAAAGTGGTTTTTCAACACTAACACAAGTGCGAAAAGTGGTTTTTCAACACTAACACAAGTGCGAAAAGTGGTTTTTCCACACTAATACAAGTGCAAAAGTGGTTTCCTGCAGCAACACAAGTGCGAAAAGTGGTTTTTCAACACTAACACAAGTGCGAAAAGTGGTTTTTCAATACTATCACAAGTGCAAAAAGTGTTTTTTCCACACTAATACAAGTGCAAAAGTGGTTTCCTGCACCAACACAAGTGCGAAAAGTGGTTTTTCAACACTAACACAAGTGCGAAAAGTGGTTTTTCAACACTATCACAAGTGCAAAAAGTGTTTTTTCCACACTAATACAAGTGCAAAAGTGGTTTCCTGCACCAACACAATTGCGAAAAGTGGTTTTTCAACACTAACACAAGTGCGAAAAGTGGTATTTCAACACTAACACAAGTGCGAAAAGTGGTTTTTCAACACTAACACAAGTGCGAAAAGTGTTTTTTCCACACTAATACAAGTGCAAAAGTGGTTTCCTGCACCAACACAAGTGCGAAAAGTGGTTTTTCAACACTAACACAAGTGCGAAAAGTGGTTTTTCAACACTAACACAAGTGCGAAAAGTGGTTTTTCAACACTATCACAAGTGCAAAAAGTGTTTTTTCCACACTATCACAAGTGCAAAAAGTGTTTTTTCCACACTAATACAAGTGCAAAAGTGGTTTCCTGCACCAACACAAGTGCAAAAAGTGGTTTTTCAACACTAACACAAGTACGAAAAGTGGTTTTTCAACACTAACACAAGTGCGAAAAGTGGTTTTTCCACGCTAATACAAGTGCAAAAGTGGTTTCCTGCACCAACACAAGTGCAAAAAGTGGTTTTTCAACACTAACACAAGTGCGAAAAGTGGTTTTTCAACACTATCACAAGTGCAAAAAGTGTTTTTTCCACACTAATACAAGTGCAAAAGTGGTTTCCTGCACCAACACAAGTGCAAAAAGTGGTTTTTCAACACTAACACAAGTGCGAAAAGTGGTTTTTCAACTCTATCACAAGTGCAAAAAGTGTTTTTTCCACACTAATACAAGTGCAAAAGTGGTTTCCTGCACCAACACAAGTACGAAAAGTGGTTTTTCAACACTAACACAAGTGCGAAAAGTGGTTTTTCCACGCTAATACAAGTGCAAAAGTGGTTTCCTGCACCAACACAAGTGCGAAAAGTGGTTTTTCAACACTATCACAAGTGCAAAAAGTGTTTTTTCCACACTAATACAAGTGCAAAAGTGGTTTCCTGCACCAACACAAGTGCGAAAAGTGGTTTTTCAACACTAACACAAGTGCGAAAAGTGGTTTTTCAACACTAACACAAGTGCGAAAAGTGGTTTTTCAACTCTATCACAAGTGCAAAAAGTGTTTTTTCCACACTAATACAAGTGCAAAAGTGGTTTCCTGCACCAACACAAGTGCGAAAAGTGGTTTTTCAACACTATCACAAGTGCAAAAAGTGTTTTTTCCACACTAATACAAGTGGGAAAAGTGGTTTTCCAACACAAACACAAGTGTAAAAGTGGTTTTGCAACACCAACACAAGTGAGACAAATGGTTTTGCAACAATAACACAAGTGCAAAAAGTGGTTTTCAACACTATCACAAGTGCGAAAAGTGGTTTTTCAACACTATCACAAGTGCAAAAAGTGTTTTTTCCACACTAATACAAGTGCAAAAGAGGTTTCCTGCACCAACACAAGTGCGAAAAGTGGTTTTTCAACACTAACACAAGTGCGAAAAGTGGTTTTTCAACACTAACACAAGTGCGAAAAGTGGTTTTTCCACACTAATACAAGTGCAAAAGTGGTTTCCTGCACCAACACAAGTGCGAAAAGTGGTTTTTCAACACTAACACAAGTGCGAAAAGTGGTTTTTCAACACTATCACAAGTGCAAAAAGTGTTTTTTCCACACTAGTACAAGTGCAAAAGTGGTTTCCTGCACCAACACAAGTGCGAAAAGTGGTTTTTCAACATTAACACAAGTGCGAAAAGAGGTTTTTCAACACTATCACAAGTGCAAAAAGTGTTTTTTCCACACTAATACAAGTGCAAAAGTGGTTTCCTGCACCAACACAATTGCGAAAAGTGGTTTTTCAACACTAACACAAGTGCGAAAAGTGGCATTTCAACACTAACACAAGTGCGAAAAGTGGTTTTTCAACACTAACACAAGTGCGAAAAGTGTTTTTTCCACACTAATACAAGTGCAAAAGTGGTTTCCTGCACCAACACAAGTGCGAAAAGTGGTTTTTCAACACTAACACAAGTGCGAAAAGTGGTTTTTCAACACTAACACAAGTGCGAAAAGTGGTTTTTCAACACTATCACAAGTGCAAAAAGTGTTTTTTCCACACTATCACAAGTGCAAAAAGTGTTTTTTCCACACTAATACAAGTGCAAAAGAGGTTTCCTGCACCAACACAAGTGCGAAAAGTGGTTTTTCAACACTAACACAAGTGCGAAAAGTGGTTTTTCAACACTAACACAAGTGCGAAAAGTGGTTTTTCCACACTAATACAAGTGCAAAAGTGGTTTCCTGCACCAACACAAGTGCGAAAAGTGGTTTTTCAACACTAACACAAGTGCGAAAAGTGGTTTTTCAACACTATCACAAGTGCAAAAAGTGTTTTTTATACACTAATACAAGTGCAAAAGTGGTTTCCTGCACCAACACAAGTGCGAAAAGTGGTTTTTCAACACTAACACAAGTGCGAAAAGTGGTTTTTCAACACTATCACAAGTGCAAAAAGTGTTTTTTCCACACTAATACAAGTGCAAAAGTGGTTTCCTGCACCAACAGAAGTGCGAAAAGTGGTTTTTCAACACTAACACAAGTGCGAAAAGTGGTTTTTCAACACTAACACAAGTGCGAAAAGTGTTTTTTCCACACTAATACAAGTACAAAAGTGGTTTCCTGCACCAACACAAGTGCGAAAAGTGGTTTTTCAACACTACCACAAGTGCGAAAAGTGTTTTTGCCACACTAATACAAGTGCAAAAGTGGTTTCCTGCACCAACACAAGTGCGAAAAGTGGTTTTTCAACACTATCACAAGTGCAAAAAGTGTTTTTTCCACACTAATATAAGTGCAAAAGTGGTTTCCTGCACGAACAGAAGTGCGAAAAGTGGTTTTTCAACACTAACACAAGTGCGAAAAGTGGTTTTTCAACACTAACACAAGTGCGAAAAGTGTTTTTTCCACACTAATACAAGTGCAAAAGTGGTTTCCTACACCAACACAAGTGCGAAAAGTGGTTTTTCAACACTAACACAAGTGCGAAAAGTGGTTTTTCCACACTAATACAAGTGCGAAAAGTGGTTTTTCAACACTATATCACAAGTGCAAAAAGTGTTTTTTCCACACTAATACAAGTGCAAAAGAGGTTTCCTGCACCAACACAAGTGCGAAAAGTGGTTTTTCAACACTAACACAAGTGCGAAAAGTGGTTTTTCAACACTAACACAAGTGCGAAAAGTGTTTTTTCCACACTAATACAAGTGCAAAAGTGGTTTCCTGCACCAACACAAGTGCGAAAAGTGGTTTTTCAACACTAACACAAGTGCGAAAAGTGGTTTTTCAACACTAACACAAGTGCGAAAAGTGGTTTTTCAACACTAACACAAGTGCGAAAAGTGTTTTTTCCACACTATTACAAGTGCAAAAGTGGTTTCCTGCACCAACACAAGTGCGAAAAGTGGTTTTTCAACACTAACACAAGTGCGAAAAGTGGTTTTTCAACACTAACACACGTGCGAAAAGTGGTTTTTCAACACTATCACAAGTGCAAAAAGTGTTTTTTCCACACTAATACAAGTGCAAAAGTGGTTTCCTGCACCAACACAATTGCGAAAAGTGGTTTTTCAACACTAACACAAGTGCGAAAAGTGGTTTTTCAACACTAACACAAGTGCGAAAAGTGGTTTTTCAACACTAACACAAGTGCGAAAAGTGTTTTTTCCACACTAATACAAGTGCAAAAGTGGTTTCCTGCACCAACACAAGTGCGAAAAGTGGTTTTTCAACACTAACACAAGTGCGAAAAGTGGTTTTTCAACACTAACACAAGTGCGAAAAGTGGTTTTTCCACACTAATACAAGTGCAAAAGTGGTTTCCTGCACCAACACAAGTGCGAAACGTGGTTTTTCAACACTAACACAAGTGCGAAAAGTGGTTTTTCCACACTAATACAAGTGCAAAAGTGGTTTCCTGCACCAACACAAGTGCGAAAAGTGGTTTTTCAACACTAACACAAGTGCGAAAAGTGGTTTTTCAACACTAACACAAGTGCGAAAAGTGGTTTTTCAACACTAACACAAGTGCGAAAAGTGGTTTTTCAACACTAACACAAGTGCGAAAAGTGGTTTTTCAACTCTATCACAAGTGCAAAAAGTGTTTTTTCAACACTAACACAAGTGCGAAAAGTGGTTTTTCCACACTAATACAAGTGCAAAAGTGGTTTCCTGCACCAACACAAGTGTGGAACGTGGTTTTTCAACACTAACACAAGTGCGAAAAGTGGTTTTTCAACACTATCACAAGTGCAAAAAGTGTTTTTTCCACACTAATACAAGTGCAAAAGTGGTTTCCTGCACCAACACAAGTGCGAAAAGTGGTTTTTCAACACTAACACAAGTGCGAAAAGTGGTTTTTCAACACTATCACAAGTGCAAAAAGTGTTTTTTCCACACTAATACAAGTGGGAAAAGTGGTTTTCCAACACAAACACAAGTGTAAAAGTGGTTTTGCAACACCAACACAAGTGAGACAAATGGTTTTGCAACAATAACACAAGTGCAAAAAGTGGTTTTCAACACTATCACAAGTGCGAAAAGTGGTTTTTCAACACTATCACAAGTGCAAAAAGTGTTTTTTCCACACTAATACAAGTGCAAAAGAGGTTTCCTGCACCAACACAAGTGCGAAAAGTGGTTTTTCAACACTAACACAAGTGCGAAAAGTGGTTTTTCAACACTAACACAAGTGCGAAAAGTGGTTTTTCCACACTAATACAAGTGCAAAAGTGGTTTCCTGCACCAACACAAGTGCGAAAAGTGGTTTTTCAACACTATCACAAGTGCAAAAAGTGTTTTTTCCACACTAATATAAGTGCAAAAGTGGTTTCCTGCACCAACAGAAGTGCGAAAAGTGGTTTTTCAACACTAACACAAGTGCGAAAAGTGGTTTTTCAACACTAACACAAGTGCGAAAAGTGTTTTTTCCACACTAATACAAGTGCAAAAGTGGTTTCCTGCACCAACACAAGTGCGAAAAGTGGTTTTTCAACACTAACACAAGTGCGAAAAGTGGTTTTTCAACACTAACACAAGTGCGAAAAGTGGTTTTTCAACACTATCACAAGTGCAAAAAGTGTTTTTTCCACACTATCACAAGTGCAAAAAGTGTTTTTTCCACACTAATACAAGTGCAAAAGAGGTTTCCTGCACCAACACAAGTGCGAAAAGTGGTTTTTCAACACTAACACAAGTGCGAAAAGTGGTTTTTCAACACTAACACAAGTGCGAAAAGTGGTTTTTCCACACTAATACAAGTGCAAAAGTGGTTTCCTGCACCAACACAAGTGCGAAAAGTGGTTTTTCAACACTAACACAAGTGCGAAAAGTGGTTTTTCAACACTATCACAAGTGCAAAAAGTGTTTTTTATACACTAATACAAGTGCAAAAGTGGTTTCCTGCACCAACACAAGTGCGAAAAGTGGTTTTTCAACACTAACACAAGTGCGAAAAGTGGTTTTTCAACACTATCACAAGTGCAAAAAGTGTTTTTTCCACACTAATACAAGTGCAAAAGTGGTTTCCTGCACCAACAGAAGTGCGAAAAGTGGTTTTTCAACACTAACACAAGTGCGAAAAGTGGTTTTTCAACACTAACACAAGTGCGAAAAGTGTTTTTTCCACACTAATACAAGTGCAAAAGTGGTTTCCTGCACCAACACAAGTGCGAAAAGTGGTTTTTCAACACTATCACAAGTGCAAAAAGTGTTTTTTCCACACTAATATAAGTGCAAAAGTGGTTTCCTGCACGAACAGAAGTGCGAAAAGTGGTTTTTCAACACTAACACAAGTGCGAAAAGTGGTTTTTCAACACTAACACAAGTGCGAAAAGTGTTTTTTCCACACTAATACAAGTGCAAAAGTGGTTTCCTACACCAACACAAGTGCGAAAAGTGGTTTTTCAACACTAACACAAGTGCGAAAAGTGGTTTTTCCACACTAATACAAGTGCGAAAAGTGGTTTTTCAACACTATATCACAAGTGCAAAAAGTGTTTTTTCCACACTAATACAAGTGCAAAAGAGGTTTCCTGCACCAACACAAGTGCGAAAAGTGGTTTTTCAACACTAACACAAGTGCGAAAAGTGGTTTTTCAACACTAACACAAGTGCGAAAAGTGTTTTTTCCACACTAATACAAGTGCAAAAGTGGTTTCCTGCACCAACACAAGTGCGAAAAGTGGTTTTTCAACACTAACACAAGTGCGAAAAGTGGTTTTTCAACACTAACACAAGTGCGAAAAGTGGTTTTTCAACACTAACACAAGTGCGAAAAGTGTTTTTTCCACACTATTACAAGTGCAAAAGTGGTTTCCTGCACCAACACAAGTGCGAAAAGTGGTTTTTCAACACTAACACAAGTGCGAAAAGTGGTTTTTCAACACTAACACACGTGCGAAAAGTGGTTTTTCAACACTATCACAAGTGCAAAAAGTGTTTTTTCCACACTAATACAAGTGCAAAAGTGGTTTCCTGCACCAACACAATTGCGAAAAGTGGTTTTTCAACACTAACACAAGTGCGAAAAGTGGTTTTTCAACACTAACACAAGTGCGAAAAGTGGTTTTTCAACACTAACACAAGTGCGAAAAGTGTTTTTTCCACACTAATACAAGTGCAAAAGTGGTTTCCTGCACCAACACAAGTGCGAAAAGTGGTTTTTCAACACTAACACAAGTGCGAAAAGTGGTTTTTCAACACTAACACAAGTGCGAAAAGTGGTTTTTCCACACTAATACAAGTGCAAAAGTGGTTTCCTGCACCAACACAAGTGCGAAACGTGGTTTTTCAACACTAACACAAGTGCGAAAAGTGGTTTTTCCACACTAATACAAGTGCAAAAGTGGTTTCCTGCACCAACACAAGTGCGAAAAGTGGTTTTTCAACACTAACACAAGTGCGAAAAGTGGTTTTTCAACACTAACACAAGTGCGAAAAGTGGTTTTTCAACACTAACACAAGTGCGAAAAGTGGTTTTTCAACACTAACACAAGTGCGAAAAGTGGTTTTTCAACTCTATCACAAGTGCAAAAAGTGTTTTTTCAACACTAACACAAGTGCGAAAAGTGGTTTTTCCACACTAATACAAGTGCAAAAGTGGTTTCCTGCACCAACACAAGTGTGGAACGTGGTTTTTCAACACTAACACAAGTGCGAAAAGTGGTTTTTCAACACTATCACAAGTGCAAAAAGTGTTTTTTCCACACTAATACAAGTGCAAAAGTGGTTTCCTGCACCAACACAAGTGCGAAAAGTGGTTTTTCAACACTAACACAAGTGCGAAAAGTGGTTTTTCAACACTATCACAAGTGCAAAAAGTGTTTTTTCCACACTAATACAAGTGGGAAAAGTGGTTTTCCAACACAAACACAAGTGTAAAAGTGGTTTTGCAACACCAACACAAGTGAGACAAATGGTTTTGCAACAATAACACAAGTGCAAAAAGTGGTTTTCAACACTATCACAAGTGCGAAAAGTGGTTTTTCAACACTATCACAAGTGCAAAAAGTGTTTTTTTCCACACTAATACAAGTGCAAAAGAGGTTTCCTGCACCAACACAAGTGCGAAAAGTGGTTTTTCAACACTAACACAAGTGCGAAAAGTGGTTTTTCAACACTAACACAAGTGCGAAAAGTGGTTTTTCCACACTAATACAAGTGCAAAAGTGGTTTCCTGCACCAACACAAGTGCGAAAAGTGGTTTTTCAACACTATCACAAGTGCAAAAAGTGTTTTTTCCACACTAATATAAGTGCAAAAGTGGTTTCCTGCACCAACAGAAGTGCGAAAAGTGGTTTTTCAACACTAACACAAGTGCGAAAAGTGGTTTTTCAACACTAACACAAGTGCGAAAAGTGTTTTTTCCACACTAATACAAGTGCAAAAGTGGTTTCCTGCACCAACACAATTGCGAAAAGTGGTTTTTCAACACTAACACAAGTGCGAAAAGTGTTTTTTCAACACTAACACAAGTGCGAAAAGTGGTTTTTCAACACTAACACAAGTGCGAAAAGTGTTTTTTCCACACTAATACAAGTGCAAAAGTGGTTTCCTGCACCACACAAGTGCGAAAAGGGGTTTTTCAACACTAACACAAGTGTGAAAAGTGGTTTTTCAACACTAACACAAGTGCGAAAAGTGGTTTTTCAACACTATCACAAGTGCAAAAAGTGTTTTTTCCACACTAATACAAGTGCAAAAGTGGTTTCCTGCACCAACACAAGTGCGAAAAGTGGTTTTTCAACACTATCACAAGTGCAAAAAGTGTTTTTTCCACACTAATATAAGTGCAAAAGTGGTTTCCTGCACCAACAGAAGTGCGAAAAGTGGTTTTTCAACACTAACACAAGTGCGAAAAGTGGTTTTTCAACACTAACACAAGTGCGAAAAGTGTTTTTTCCACACTAATACAAGTGCAAAAGTGGTTTCCTACACCAACACAAGTGCGAAAAGTCGTTTTTCAACACTAACACAAGTGCGAAAAGTGGTTTTTCAACACTAACACAAGTGCGAAAAGTGGTTTTTAAACACTATCACAAGTGCAAAAAGTGTTTTTTCGACACTAATACAAGTGCAAAAGAGGTTTCCTGCACCAACACAAGTGCGAAAAGTGGTTTTTCAACACTAACACTAGTGCGAAAAGTGGTTTTTCAACACTAACACAAGTGCGAAAAGTGGTTTTTCCACACTAATACAAGTGCAAAAGTGGTTTCCTGCACCAACACAAGTGCGAAAAGTGGTTTTTCAACACTAACACAAGTGCGAAAAGTGGTTTTTCAACACTATCACAAGTGCAAAAAGTGTTTTTCCACACTAATACAAGTGCAAAAGTGGTTTCCTGCACCAACACAAGTGCGAAAAGTGGTTTTTCAACACTAACACAAGTGCGAAAAGTGGTTTTTCAACACTCTCAGAAGTGCAAAAAGTGTTTTTTCCACACTAATACAAGTGCAAAAGTGGTTTCCTGCACCAACACAATTGCGAAAAGTGGTTTTTCAACACTAACACAAGTGCAAAAAGTGGTTTTTCAACACTAACACAAGTGCGAAAAGTGGTTTTTCAACACTAACACAAGTGCGAAAAGTGTTTTTTCCACACTAATACAAGTGCAAAAGTGGTTTCCTGCACCAACACAAGTGCGAAAAGTGGTTTTTCAACACTAACACAAGTGCGAAAAGTGGTTTTTCAACACTAACACAAGTGCGAAAAGTGGTTTTTCAACACTATCACAAGTGCAAAAAGTGTTTTTTCCACACTAATACAAGTGCAAAAGTGGTTTCCTGCACCAACACAAGTGCAAAAAGTGGTTTTTCAACACTACCACAAGTGCGACAAGTGGTTTTTCAACACTAACACAAGTGCGAAAGTGGTTTTTCCACGCTAGCACAAGTGCAAAAGTGGTTTCCTGCACCAACACAAGTGCGAAAAGTGGTTTTTCAACACTAACACAAGTGCGAAAAGTGGTTTTTCAACACTAACACAAGTGCGAAAAGTGTTTTTTCCACACTAATACAAGTGCAAAAGTGGTTTCCTGCACCAACACAAGTGCGAAAAGTGGTTTTTCAACACTAACACAAGTGCGAAAAGTGGTTTTTCAACACTAACACAAGTGCGAAAAGTGGTTTTTCAACACTAACACAAGTGCGAAAAGTGTTTTTTCCACACTATTACAAGTGCAAAAGTGGTTTCCTGCACCAACACAAGTGCGAAAAGTGGTTTTTCAACACTAACACAAGTGCGAAAAGTGGTTTTTCAACACTAACACACGTGCGAAAAGTGGTTTTTCAACACTATCACAAGTGCAAAAAGTGTTTTTTCCACACTAATACAAGTGCAACAGTGGTTTCCTGCACCAACACAATTGCGAAAAGTGGTTTTTCAACACTAACACAAGTGCGAAAAGTGGTTTTTCAACACTAACACAAGTGCGAAAAGTGGTTTTTCAACACTAACACAAGTGCGAAAAGTGTTTTTTCCACACTAATACAAGTGCAAAAGTGGTTTCCTGCACCAACACAAGTGCGAAAAGTGGTTTTTCAACACTAACACAAGTGCGAAAAGTGGTTTTTCAACACTAACACAAGTGCGAAAAGTGGTTTTTCAACACTATCACAAGTGCAAAAAGTGTTTTTTCCACACTAATACAAGTGCAAAAGTGGTTTCCTGCACCAACACAAGTGCGAAAAGTGGTTTTTCAACACTAACACAAGTGCGAAAAGTGGTTTTTCAACACTAACACAAGTGCGAAAAGTGGTTTTTCCACGCTAACACAAGTGCAAAAAGTGGTTTTTCAACACTAACACAAGTGCGAAAAGTGGTTTTTCAACACTATCACAAGTGCAAAAAGTGTGTTTTCCACACTAATACAAGTGCAAAATTGGTTTCCTGCACCAACACAAGTGGGAAAAGTGGTTTTTCAACACTATCACAAGTGCAAAAAGTGTTTTTTCCACACTAATACAAGTGCAAAAGTGGTTTCCTGCACCAACACAAGTGCAAAAAGTGGTTTTTCAACACTAACACAAGTGCGAAAAGTGGTTTTTCAACACTAACACAAGTGCGAAAAGTGGTTTTTCAACTCTATCACAAGTGCAAAAAGTGTTTTTTCCACACTAATACAAGTGCAAAAGTGGTTTCCTGCACCAACACAAGTGCGAAAAGTGGTTTTTCAACACTAAAACAAGTGCGAAAAGTGGTTTTTCAACACTATCACAAGTGCAAAAAGTGTTTTTTCCACACTAATACAAGTGGGAAAAGTGGTTTTCCAACACAAACACAAGTGTAAAAGTGGTTTTGCAACACCAACACAAGTGAGACAAATGGTTTTGCAACAATAACACAAGTGCAAAAAGTGGTTTTCAACACTATCACAAGTGCGAAAAGTGGTTTTTCAACACTATCACAAGTGCAAAAAGTGTTTTTTCCACACTAATACAAGTGCAAAAGAGGTTTCCTGCACCAACACAAGTGCGAAAAGTGGTTTTTCAACACTAACACAAGTGCGAAAAGTGGTTTTTCAACACTAACACAAGTGCGAAAAGTGGTTTTTCCACACTAATACAAGTGCAAAAGTGGTTTCCTGCAGCAACACAAGTGCGAAAAGTGGTTTTTCAACACTAACACAAGTGCGAAAAGTGGTTTTTCAATACTATCACAAGTGCAAAAAGTGTTTTTTCCACACTAATACAAGTGCAAAAGTGGTTTCCTGCACCAACACAAGTGCGAAAAGTGGTTTTTCAACACTAACACAAGTGCGAAAAGTGGTTTTTCAACACTATCACAAGTGCAAAAAGTGTTTTTTCCACACTAATACAAGTGCAAAAGTGGTTTCCTGCACCAACACAATTGCGAAAAGTGGTTTTTCAACACTAACACAAGTGCGAAAAGTGGTATTTCAACACTAACACAAGTGCGAAAAGTGGTTTTTCAACACTAACACAAGTGCGAAAAGTGTTTTTTCCACACTAATACAAGTGCAAAAGTGGTTTCCTGCACCAACACAAGTGCGAAAAGTGGTTTTTCAACACTAACACAAGTGCGAAAAGTGGTTTTTCAACACTAACACAAGTGCGAAAAGTGGTTTTTCAACACTATCACAAGTGCAAAAAGTGTTTTTTCCACACTATCACAAGTGCAAAAAGTGTTTTTTCCACACTAATACAAGTGCAAAAGTGGTTTCCTGCACCAACACAAGTGCAAAAAGTGGTTTTTCAACACTAACACAAGTACGAAAAGTGGTTTTTCAACACTAACACAAGTGCGAAAAGTGGTTTTTCCACGCTAATACAAGTGCAAAAGTGGTTTCCTGCACCAACACAAGTGCAAAAAGTGGTTTTTCAACACTAACACAAGTGCGAAAAGTGGTTTTTCAACACTATCACAAGTGCAAAAAGTGTTTTTTCCACACTAATACAAGTGCAAAATTGGTTTCCTGCACCAACACAAGTGTGAAAAGTGGTTTTTCAACACTAACACAAGTGCGAAAAGTGGTTTTTCAACACTATCACAAGTGCAAAAAGTGTTTTTTCCACACTAATACAAGTGCAAAAGTGGTTTCCTGCACCAACACAAGTGCGAAAAGTGGTTTTTCAACACTAACACAAGTGCGAAAAGTGGTTTTTCAACACTAACACAAGTGCGAAAAGTGGTTTTTCAACTCTATCACAAGTGCAAAAAGTGTTTTTTCCACACTAATACAAACTCTATCACAAGTGCAAAAAGTGTTTTTTCCACACTAATACAAGTGCAAAAGTGGTTTCCTGCACCAACACAAGTGCGAAAAGTGGTTTTTCAACACTAACACAAGTGCGAAAAGTGGTTTTTCAACACTAACACAAGTGCGAAAAGTGGTTTTTCCACACTAATACAAGTGCAAAAGTGGTTTCCTGCACCAACACAAGTGCGAAACGTGGTTTTTCAACACTAACATAAGTGCGAAAAGTGGTTTTACAACACTATCACAAGTGCAAAAAGTGTTTTTTCCACACTAATACAATTGGGAAAAGTGGTTTTCCAACACAAACACAAGTGTAAAAGTGGTTTTGCAACACCAACACAAGTGAGACAAATGGTTTTGCAACAATAACACAAGTGCAAAAAGTGGTTTTCAACGCCAGCACAAGTGCGAAAAGTGGTTCTGCAACACAAGCTCAAGTGTGGAAAGTGGTTTTCAACATGAACACAGTTGCAAAAAGTGGTTTTCAACACTAACCAAAGTGCGAAAAGTTGTTTTCAACACCAGCACAAGTGCGGAAAGTGGTTTTGCAACACAGGCACAAGTGTCGAATGTGGTTTTCAACATGATAACAAGTGTGGAAAGTGGTTAAGCAACACTAGCTCAAGTGCAGACAGTGGTTTTCAATGCCAGCACAAGTGCGAAAAGTGTTTTTGCAACACTAACACAAGTGAGACAAATGGTCTTGCAACACTAACGCAAGTGCAAAAAGTGGTTTTAAACAGTAACAGGAGTGCGAAAAGTGGTTTTCAATACTAGCAGAAGTGCAAAAGGTTGTTTTCAACGCCAGCACAAGTGCAGATAGTGGTTTTTCAATACTAGCACATGTGTAAAAAGTGGTATTAAATGTCAGCACAAGTGTGGAAAGTGGTTCGGCAACACCAGCTCAAGTGCGGAAAGTAGTTTTGCAACACTAACACAAGTGCGAAAAGTGGTTTTGCAACACTAACACAAATGTTAAAGTGGTTTTTCAACACTAACACAAGTGCGATAAGTGGTTTTCAATGCCAGTACGAGTGTGGAAAGTGGTTTTGCAACACTAACACATGTGTGAAAAGTGGTTTGCAACATGAACACAGTTGCAAAAAGTGGTTTTCAACACTAACAAAAGTGCGAAAAGTTGTTTTCAACACGAGCACAAGTGTGGAAAGTGGTTTTGCAACACAGGCACAAGTGTCGAACGTGGTTTTGCAACACCAGCTCAAGTGAAGAGAGTGGTTTTCAATGCCAGCACAAGTGCGAAAAGTGGTTTTGCAACACCAGCTCAAGTGCGGAAAGTGGTTTCCAATGCCAGCACAAGTGCGGAAAGTAGTTCTGCAACACCAGCTCAAGTGCGGAAAGTGGTTTTCAACCCCAGCACAAGTGCGGAAAATGGTTTTGCAACACTAACACAAGTGCAAAAAGTGGTTTTGCAACACTAACACAAGTGTGAAAATTGGTTTACAACAGTCGCACGAGTGCGGAAAGTGGTTTGCAACACTAACACAAGTGTGGAAAGTGGTTTTCAACATGAGCACAAGTGCGATAAGTGGTTTTGCAATACTAACCCAATTGCAAAAACTGGTTTTCAACACTAGCACAAGTGCGGAAAGTGGTTTTCAATGCCAGCACACGTGTATAAATTGGTTTTGCAACACTAAGACAAATGCGAGTTGTGGTTTTCAACACTAGCGCAAGTGCAAAAAGTGGTTTTGCTACACTAACGCAAGTGCGAAAGTGGTTCTGCAAAACTAGCTCAAGTGCGGAAAGTGGTATTCAACGCCAGCACAAGTGTGGAAAGTGGTTTTGCAACAATAACACAAGTGCGAAAAGTGGTTTTGCAACACTAGCACAAGTGTGATAAGTGGTTTTCAACACCAGCTCGAGCACGGAAAGTGGTTTTTGCAACAATAACACAAGTGCAAAAAGTGGTTTTGCAACACAAGCACGAGTGAGAAAAGTGGTTTTGCAACACGAACACAAGTGTGATAAGTGGTTTTCAACACCAGCATGGACACGGAACGTGGTTTTGCAATACTAAACCAAATGCGAAGTGGTTTTCAACACTAGCACGAGTGCTGAAAGTGGTTTTCAACGGCAGCAGAAGTGTGGAATTGGTTTTTGCAACACTAACACAAATGCGAATAATGGTTTACAACATTGGCACGAGTGTGGAAAGTGGTTTGCAACACTAACACAAGTGTGGAAAGTGGTTCTCAACATGAGCACAAGTGCGATAAGTGGTTTTGCAACACCAACCCAATTGCGAAAAGTCGTTTTCAACACTAGCCCGAGTGCGGTAAGTGGTTTTCCATGCCAGCATAAGTGTGGAAATTGGTTTTTGCAACACTAACACAAGTGCGAAAAGTGGTTTTGCAACACTAACACAAGTGCGAAAAGTGGTTTTGCAACACTAACACAAATGTTAAAGTGGTTTTGCAACACTAACACAAGTGCGATAAGTGGTTTTCAACACGAGCACGAGCGCGGATTTTGGTTTTTGCAACACTAACCCAATTGTGAAAAGTGGTTTTCAACATTAGCACGTGTGCAGAAAGTGGTTTTCAATGCCAGCACAAGTGTGGAAATTGGTTTTGCAACGCTAAGACAAGTGCAAAAAGTGTTTTTTCCACACTAATACAAGTGCAAAATTGGTTTCCTGCACCAACACAAGTGGGAAAAGTGGTTTTTCCACACTAATACAAGTGCAAAATTGGTTTCCTGCACCAACACAAGTGGGAAAAGTGGTTTTTCAACACTATCACAAGTGCAAAAAGTGTTTTTTCCACACTAATACAAGTGCAAAAGTGGTTTCCTGCACCAACACAAGTGCGAAAAGTGGTTTTTCAACACTAACACAAGTGCGAAAAGTGGTTTTTCAACACTATCACAAGTGCAAAAAGTGTTTTTTCCACACTAATACAAGTGGGAAAAGTGGTTTTCCAACACAAACACAAGTGTAAAAGTGGTTTTGCAACACCAACACAAGTGAGACAAATGGTTTTGCAACAATAACACAAGTGCGAAAAGTGGTTTTTCAACACTATCACAAGTGCAAAAAGTGTTTTTTCCACACTAATACAAGTGCAAAAGTGGTTTCCTGCACCAACACAATTGCGAAAAGTGGTTTTTCAACACTAACACAAGTGCGAAAAGTGGCATTTCAACACTAACACAAGTGCGAAAAGTGGTTTTTCAACACTAACACAAGTGCGAAAAGTGTTTTTTCCACACTAATACAAGTGCAAAAGTGGTTTCCTGCACCAACACAAGTGCGAAAAGTGGTTTTTCAACACTAACACAAGTGCGAAAAGTGGTTTTTCAACACTAACACAAGTGCGAAAAGTGGTTTTTCAACACTATCACAAGTGCAAAAAGTGTTTTTTCCACACTATCACAAGTGCAAAAAGTGTTTTTTCCACACTAATACAAGTGCAAAAGAGGTTTCCTGCACCAACACAAGTGCGAAAAGTGGTTTTTCAACACTAACACAAGTGCGAAAAGTGGTTTTTCAACACTAACACAAGTGCGAAAAGTGGTTTTTCCACACTAATACAAGTGCAAAAGTGGTTTCCTGCACCAACACAAGTGCGAAAAGTGGTTTTTCAACACTAACACAAGTGCGAAAAGTGGTTTTTCAACACTATCACAAGTGCAAAAAGTGTTTTTTCCACACTAATACAAGTGCAAAAGTGGTTTCCTGCACCAACACAAGTGCGAAAAGTGGTTTTTCAACACTAACACAAGTGCGAAAAGTGGTTTTTCAACACTATCACAAGTGCAAAAAGTGTTTTTTCCACACTAATACAAGTGCAAAAGTGGTTTCCTGCACCAACACAAGTGCGAAAAGTGGTTTTTCAACACTAACACAAGTGCGAAAAGTGGTTTTTCAACACTAACACAAGTGCAAAAAGTGTTTTTTCCACACTAATACAAGTACAAAAGTGGTTTCCTGCACCAACACAAGTGCGAAAAGTGGTTTTTCAACACTACCACAAGTGCGAAAAGTGTTTTTGCCACACTAATACAAGTGCAAAAGTGGTTTCCTGCACCAACACAAGTGCGAAAAGTGGTTTTTCAACACTATCACAAGTGCAAAAAGTGTTTTTTCCACACTAATATAAGTGCAAAAGTGGTTTCCTGCACCAACAGAAGTGCGAAAAGTGGTTTTTCAACACTAACACAAGTGCGAAAAGTGGTTTTTCAACACTAACACAAGTGCGAAAAGTGTTTTTTCCACACTAATACAAGTGCAAAAGTGGTTTCCTACACCAACACAAGTGCGAAAAGTGGTTTTTCAACACTAACACAAGTGCGAAAAGTGGTTTTTCCACACTAATACAAGTGCGAAAAGTGGTTTTTCAACACTATCACAAGTGCAAAAAGTGTTTTTTCCACACTAATACAAGTGCAAAAGAGGTTTCCTGCACCAACACAAGTGCGAAAAGTGGTTTTTCAACACTAACACAAGTGCGAAAAGTGGTTTTTCAACACTAACACAAGTGCGAAAAGTGTTTTTTCCACACTAATACAAGTGCAAAAGTGGTTTCCTGCACCAACACAAGTGCGAAAAGTGGTTTTTCAACACTAACACAAGTGCGAAAAGTGGTTTTTCAACACTAACACAAGTGCGAAAAGTGGTTTTTCAACACTAACACAAGTGCGAAAAGTGTTTTTTCCACACTATTACAAGTGCAAAAGTGGTTTCCTGCACCAACACAAGTGCGAAAAGTGGTTTTCAACACTAACACAAGTGCGAAAAGTGGTTTTTCAACACTAACACACGTGCGAAAAGTGGTTTTTCAACACTATCACAAGTGCAAAAAGTGTTTTTTCCACACTAATACAAGTGCAAAAGTGGTTTCCTGCACCAACACAATTGCGAAAAGTGGTTTTTCAACACTAACACAAGTGCGAAAAGTGGTTTTTCAACACTAACACAAGTGCGAAAAGTGGTTTTTCAACACTAACACAAGTGCGAAAAGTGTTTTTTCCACACTAATACAAGTGCAAAAGTGGTTTCCTGCACCAACACAAGTGCGAAAAGTGGTTTTTCAACACTAACACAAGTGCGAAAAGTGGTTTTTCAACACTAACACAAGTGCGAAAAGTGGTTTTTCAACACTATCACAAGTGCAAAAAGTGTTTTTTCCACACTAATACAAGTGCAAAAGTGGTTTCCTGCACCAACACAAGTGCGAAAAGTGGTTTTTCAACACTAACACAAGTGCGAAAAGTGGTTTTTCAACACTAACACAAGTGCGAAAAGTGGTTTTTCCACGCTAACACAAGTGCAAAAAGTGGTTTTTCAACACTAACACAAGTGCGAAAAGTGGTTTTTCAACACTATCACAAGTGCAAAAAGTGTGTTTTCCACACTAATACAAGTGCAAAATTGGTTTCCTGCACCAACACAAGTGGGAAAAGTGGTTTTTCAACACTATCACAAGTGCAAAAAGTGTTTTTTCCACACTAATACAAGTGCAAAAGTGGTTTCCTGCACCAACACAAGTGCGAAAAGTGGTTTTTCAACACTAACACAAGTGCGAAAAGTGGTTTTTCAACACTAACACAAGTGCGAAAAGTGGTTTTTCAACTCTATCACAAGTGCAAAAAGTGTTTTTTCCACACTAATACAAGTGCAAAAGTGGTTTCCTGCACCAACACAAGTGCGAAAAGTGGTTTTTCAACACTAACACAAGTGCGAAAAGTGGTTTTTCAACACTATCACAAGTGCAAAAAGTGTTTTTTCCACACTAATACAAGTGGGAAAAGTGGTTTTCCAACACAAACACAAGTGTAAAAGTGGTTTTGCAACACCAACACAAGTGAGACAAATGGTTTTGCAACAATAACACAAGTGCAAAAAGTGGTTTTCAACACTATCACAAGTGCGAAAAGTGGTTTTTCAACACTATCACAAGTGCAAAAAGTGTTTTTTCCACACTAATACAAGTGCAAAAGAGGTTTCCTGCACCAACACAAGTGCGAAAAGTGGTTTTTCAACACTAACACAAGTGCGAAAAGTGGTTTTTCAACACTAACACAAGTGCGAAAAGTGGTTTTTCCACACTAATACAAGTGCAAAAGTGGTTTCCTGCACCAACACAAGTGCGAAAAGTGGTTTTTCAACACTAACACAAGTGCGAAAAGTGGTTTTTCAATACTATCACAAGTGCAAAAAGTGTTTTTGCCACACTAATACAAGTGCAAAAGTGGTTTCCTGCACCAACACAAGTGCGAAAAGTGGTTTTTCAACACTAACACAAGTGCGAAAAGTGGTTTTTCAACACTATCACAAGTGCAAAAAGTGTTTTTTCCACACTAATACAAGTGCAAAAGTGGTTTCCTGCACCAACACAATTGCGAAAAGTGGTTTTTCAACACTAACACAAGTGCGAAAAGTGGTATTTCAACACTAACACAAGTGCGAAAAGTGGTTTTTCAACACTAACACAAGTGCGAAAAGTGTTTTTTCCACACTAATACAAGTGCAAAAGTGGTTTCCTGCACCAACACAAGTGCGAAAAGTGGTTTTTCAACACTAACACAAGTGCGAAAAGTGGTTTTTCAACACTAACACAAGTGCGAAAAGTGGTTTTTCAACACTATCACAAGTGCAAAAAGTGTTTTTTCCACACTATCACAAGTGCAAAAAGTGTTTTTTCCACACTAATACAAGTGCAAAAGTGGTTTCCTGCACCAACACAAGTGCGAAAAGTGGTTTTTCAACACTAACACAAGTACGAAAAGTGGTTTTTCAACACTAACACAAGTGCGAAAAGTGGTTTTTCCACGCTAATACAAGTGCAAAAGTGGTTTCCTGCACCAACACAAGTGCGAAAAGTGGTTTTTCAACACTAACACAAGTGCGAAAAGTGGTTTTTCAACACTATCACAAGTGCAAAAAGTGTTTTTTCCACACTAATACAAGTGCAAAATTGGTTTCCTGCACCAACACAAGTGTGAAAAGTGGTTTTTCAACACTAACACAAGTGCGAAAAGTGGTTTTTCAACACTATCACAAGTGCAAAAAGTGTTTTTTCCACACTAATACAAGTGCAAAAGTGGTTTCCTGCACCAACACAAGTGAGAAAAGTGGTTTTTCAACACTAACACAAGTGCGAAAAGTGGTTTTTCAACACTAACACAAGTGCGAAAAGTGGTTTTTCAACTCTATCACAAGTGCAAAAAGTGTTTTTTCCACACTAATACAAGTGCAAAAGTGGTTTCCTGCACCAACACAAGTGCGAAAAGTGGTTTTTCAACACTAACACAAGTGCGAAAAGTGGTTTTTCAACACTAACACAAGTGCGAAAAGTGGTTTTTCCACACTAATACAAGTGCAAAAGTGGTTTCCTGCACCAACACAAGTGCGAAACGTGGTTTTTCAACACTAACACAAGTGCGAAAAGTGGTTTTTCAACACTATCACAAGTGCAAAAAGTGTTTTTTCCACACTAATACAATTGGGAAAAGTGGTTTTCCAACACAAACACAAGTGTAAAAGTGGTTTTGCAACACCAACACAAGTGAGACAAATGGTTTTGCAACAATAACACAAGTGCAAAAAGTGGTTTTCAACGCCAGCACAAGTGCGAAAAGTGGTTCTGCAACACAAGCTCAAGTGTGGAAAGTGGTTTTCAACATGAACACAGTTGCAAAAAGTGGTTTTCAACACTAACCAAAGTGCGAAAAGTTGTTTTCAACACCAGCACAAGTGCGGAAAGTGGTTTTGCAACACAGGCACAAGTGTCGAATGTGGTTTTCAACATGATAACAAGTGTGGAAAGTGGTTAAGCAACACTAGCTCAAGTGCAGACAGTGGTTTTCAATGCCAGCACAAGTGCGAAAAGTGTTTTTGCAACACTAACACAAGTGAGACAAATGGTCTTGCAACACTAACGCAAGTGCAAAAAGTGGTTTTAAACAGTAACAGGAGTGCGAAAAGTGGTTTTCAATACTAGCAGAAGTGCAAAAGGTTGTTTTCAACGCCAGCACAAGTGCAGATAGTGGTTTTTCAATACTAGCACATGTGTAAAAAGTGGTATTAAATGTCAGCACAAGTGTGGAAAGTGGTTCGGCAACACCAGCTCAAGTGCGGAAAGTAGTTTTGCAACACTAACACAAGTGCGAAAAGTGGTTTTGCAACACTAACACAAATGTTAAAGTGGTTTTTCAACACTAACACAAGTGCGATAAGTGGTTTTCAATGCCAGTACGAGTGTGGAAAGTGGTTTTGCAACACTAACACAAGTGCAAAAAGTGTTTTTTCCACACTAATACAAGTGGGAAAAGTGGTTTTCCAACACAAACACAAGTGTAAAAGTGGTTTTGCAACACCAACACAAGTGAGACAAATGGTTTTGCAACAATAACACAAGTGCAAAAAGTGGTTTTCAACACTATCACAAGTGCGAAAAGTGGTTTTTCAACACTATCACAAGTGCAAAAAGTGTTTTTTCCACACTAATACAAGTGCAAAAGAGGTTTCCTGCACCAACACAAGTGCGAAAAGTGGTTTTTCAACACTAACACAAGTGCGAAAAGTGGTTTTTCAACACAAACACAAGTGTGAAAAGTGGTTTTTCCACACTAATACAAGTGCAAAAGTGGTTTCCTGCACCAACACAAGTGCGAAAAGTGGTTTTTCAACACTAACACAAGTGCGAAAAGTGGTTTTTCAATACTATCACAAGTGCAAAAAGTGTTTTTTCCACACTAATACAAGTGCAAAAGTGGTTTCCTGCACCAACACAAGTGCGAAAAGTGGTTTTTCAACACTAACACAAGTGCGAAAAGTGGTTTTTCAACACTATCACAAGTGCAAAAAGTGTTTTTTCCACACTAATACAAGTGCAAAAGTGGTTTCCTGCACCAACACAATTGCGAAAAGTGGTTTTTCAACACTAACACAAGTGCGAAAAGTGGTATTTCAACACTAACACAAGTGCGAAAAGTGGTTTTTCAACACTAACACAAGTGCGAAAAGTGTTTTTTCCACACTAATACAAGTGCGAAAGTGGTTTCCTGCACCAACACAAGTGCGAAAAGTGGTTTTTCAACACTAACACAAGTGCGAAAAGTGGTTTTTCAACACTAACACAAGTGCGAAAAGTGGTTTTTCAACACTATCACAAGTGCAAAAAGTATTTTTTCCACACTATCACAAGTGCAAAAAGTGTTTTTTCCACACTAATACAAGTGCAAAAGTGGTTTCCTGCACCAACACAAGTGCAAAAAGTGGTTTTTCAACACTAACACAAGTACGAAAAGTGGTTTTTCAACACTAACACAAGTGCGAAAAGTGGTTTTTCCACGCTAATACAAGTGCAAAAGTGGTTTCCTGCACCAACACAAGTGCGAAAAGTGGTTTTTCAACACTAACACAAGTGCGAAAAGTGGTTTTTCAACACTATCACAAGTGCAAAAAGTGTTTTTTCCACACTAATACAAGTGCAAAATTGGTTTCCTGCACCAACACAAGTGTGAAAAGTGGTTTTTCAACACTAACACAAGTGCGAAAAGTGGTTTTTCAACACTATCACAAGTGCAAAAAGTGTTTTTTCCACACTAATACAAGTGCAAAAGTGGTTTCCTGCACCAACACAAGTGCGAAAAGTGGTTTTTCAACACTAACACAAGTGCGAAAAGTGGTTTTTCAACACTAACACAAGTGCGAAAAGTGGTTTTTCAACTCTATCACAAGTGCAAAAAGTGTTTTTTCCACACTAATACAAGTGCAAAAGTGGTTTCCTGCACCAACACAAGTGCGAAAAGTGGTTTTTCAACACTATCACAAGTGCAAAAAGTGTTTTTTCCACACTAATACAAGTGGGAAAAGTGGTTTTCCAACACAAACACAAGTGTAAAAGTGGTTTTGCAACACCAACACAAGTGAGACAAATGGTTTTGCAACAATAACACAAGTGCAAAAAGTGGTTTTCAACACTATCACAAGTGCGAAAAGTGGTTTTTCAACACTATCACAAGTGCAAAAAGTGTTTTTTCCACACTAATACAAGTGCAAAAGAGGTTTCCTGCACCAACACAAGTGCGAAAAGTGGTTTTTCAACACTAACACAAGTGCGAAAAGTGGTTTTTCAACACTAACACAAGTGCGAAAAGTGGTTTTTCCACACTAATACAAGTGCAAAAGTGGTTTCCTGCACCAACACAAGTGCGAAAAGTGGTTTTTCAACACTAACACAAGTGCGAAAAGTGGTTTTTCAACACTATCACAAGTGCAAAAAGTGTTTTTTCCACACTAGTACAAGTGCAAAAGTGGTTTCCTGCACCAACACAAGTGCGAAAAGTGGTTTTTCAACATTAACACAAGTGCGAAAAGAGGTTTTTCAACACTATCACAAGTGCAAAAAGTGTTTTTTCCACACTAATACAAGTGCAAAAGTGGTTTCCTGCACCAACACAATTGCGAAAAGTGGTTTTTCAACACTAACACAAGTGCGAAAAGTGGCATTTCAACACTAACACAAGTGCGAAAAGTGGTTTTTCAACACTAACACAAGTGCGAAAAGTGTTTTTTCCACACTAATACAAGTGCAAAAGTGGTTTCCTGCACCAACACAAGTGCGAAAAGTGGTTTTTCAACACTAACACAAGTGCGAAAAGTGGTTTTTCAACACTAACACAAGTGCGAAAAGTGGTTTTTCAACACTATCACAAGTGCAAAAAGTGTTTTTTCCACACTATCACAAGTGCAAAAAGTGTTTTTTCCACACTAATACAAGTGCAAAAGAGGTTTCCTGCACCAACACAAGTGCGAAAAGTGGTTTTTCAACACTAACACAAGTGCGAAAAGTGGTTTTTCAACACTAACACAAGTGCGAAAAGTGGTTTTTCCACACTAATACAAGTGCAAAAGTGGTTTCCTGCACCAACACAAGTGCGAAAAGTGGTTTTTCAACACTAACACAAGTGCGAAAAGTGGTTTTTCAACACTATCACAAGTGCAAAAAGTGTTTTTTCCACACTAATACAAGTGCAAAAGTGGTTTCCTGCACCAACAGAAGTGCGAAAAGTGGTTTTTCAACACTAACACAAGTGCGAAAAGTGGTTTTTCAACACTAACACAAGTGCGAAAAGTGTTTTTTCCACACTAATACAAGTACAAAAGTGGTTTCCTGCACCAACACAAGTGCGAAAAGTGGTTTTTCAACACTACCACAAGTGCGAAAAGTGTTTTTGCCACACTAATACAAGTGCAAAAGTGGTTTCCTGCACCAAAACAAGTGCGAAAAGTGGTTTTTCAACACTACCACAAGTGCGAAAAGTGTTTTTGCCACACTAATACAAGTGCAAAAGTGGTTTCCTGCACCAACACAAGTGCGAAAAGTGGTTTTTCAACACTATCACAAGTGCAAAAAGTGTTTTTTCCACACTAATATAAGTGCAAAAGTGGTTTCCTGCACCAACAGAAGTGCGAAAAGTGGTTTTTCAACACTAACACAAGTGCGAAAAGTGGTTTTTCAACACTAACACAAGTGCGAAAAGTGTTTTTTCCACACTAATACAAGTGCAAAAGTGGTTTCCTACACCAACACAAGTGCGAAAAGTGGTTTTTCAACACTAACACAAGTGCGAAAAGTGGTTTTTCCACACTAATACAAGTGCGAAAAGTGGTTTTTCAACACTATCACAAGTGCAAAAAGTGTTTTTTCCACACTAATACAAGTGCAAAAGAGGTTTCCTGCACCAACACAAGTGCGAAAAGTGGTTTTTCAACACTAACACAAGTGCGAAAAGTGGTTTTTCAACACTAACACAAGTGCGAAAAGTGTTTTTTCCACACTAATACAAGTGCAAAAGTGGTTTCCTGCACCAACACAAGTGCGAAAAGTGGTTTTTCAACACTAACACAAGTGCGAAAAGTGGTTTTTCAACACTAACACAAGTGCGAAAAGTGGTTTTTCAACACTAACACAAGTGCGAAAAGTGTTTTTTCCACACTATTACAAGTGCAAAAGTGGTTTCCTGCACCAACACAAGTGCGAAAAGTGGTTTTCAACACTAACACAAGTGCGAAAAGTGGTTTTTCAACACTAACACACGTGCGAAAAGTGGTTTTTCAACACTATCACAAGTGCAAAAAGTGTTTTTTCCACACTAATACAAGTGCAAAAGTGGTTTCCTGCACCAACACAATTGCGAAAAGTGGTTTTTCAACACTAACACAAGTGCGAAAAGTGGTTTTTCAACACTAACACAAGTGCGAAAAGTGGTTTTTCAACACTAACACAAGTGCGAAAAGTGTTTTTTCCACACTAATACAAGTGCAAAAGTGGTTTCCTGCACCAACACAAGTGCGAAAAGTGGTTTTTCAACACTAACACAAGTGCGAAAAGTGGTTTTTCAACACTAACACAAGTGCGAAAAGTGGTTTTTCAACACTATCACAAGTGCAAAAAGTGTTTTTTCCACACTAATACAAGTGCAAAAGTGGTTTCCTGCACCAACACAAGTGCGAAAAGTGGTTTTTCAACACTAACACAAGTGCGAAAAGTGGTTTTTCAACACTAACACAAGTGCGAAAAGTGGTTTTTCCACGCTAACACAAGTGCAAAAAGTGGTTTTTCAACACTAACACAAGTGCGAAAAGTGGTTTTTCAACACTATCACAAGTGCAAAAAGTGTGTTTTCCACACTAATACAAGTGCAAAATTGGTTTCCTGCACCAACACAAGTGGGAAAAGTGGTTTTTCAACACTATCACAAGTGCAAAAAGTGTTTTTTCCACACTAATACAAGTGCAAAAGTGGTTTCCTGCACCAACACAAGTGCGAAAAGTGGTTTTTCAACACTAACACAAGTGCGAAAAGTGGTTTTTCAACACTAACACAAGTGCGAAAAGTGGTTTTTCAACTCTATCACAAGTGCAAAAAGTGTTTTTTCCACACTAATACAAGTGCAAAAGTGGTTTCCTGCACCAACACAAGTGCGAAAAGTGGTTTTTCAACACTAACACAAGTGCGAAAAGTGGTTTTTCAACACTATCACAAGTGCAAAAAGTGTTTTTTCCACACTAATACAAGTGGGAAAAGTGGTTTTCCAACACAAACACAAGTGTAAAAGTGGTTTTGCAACACCAACACAAGTGAGACAAATGGTTTTGCAACAATAACACAAGTGCAAAAAGTGGTTTTCAACACTATCACAAGTGCGAAAAGTGGTTTTTCAACACTATCACAAGTGCAAAAAGTGTTTTTTCCACACTAATACAAGTGCAAAAGAGGTTTCCTGCACCAACACAAGTGCGAAAAGTGGTTTTTCAACACTAACACAAGTGCGAAAAGTGGTTTTTCAACACTAACACAAGTGCGAAAAGTGGTTTTTCCACACTAATACAAGTGCAAAAGTGGTTTCCTGCACCAACACAAGTGCGAAAAGTGGTTTTTCAACACTAACACAAGTGCGAAAAGTGGTTTTTCAATACTATCACAAGTGCAAAAAGTGTTTTTGCCACACTAATACAAGTGCAAAAGTGGTTTCCTGCACCAACACAAGTGCGAAAAGTGGTTTTTCAACACTAACACAAGTGCGAAAAGTGGTTTTTCAACACTATCACAAGTGCAAAAAGTGTTTTTTCCACACTAATACAAGTGCAAAAGTGGTTTCCTGCACCAACACAATTGCGAAAAGTGGTTTTTCAACACTAACACAAGTGCGAAAAGTGGTATTTCAACACTAACACAAGTGCGAAAAGTGGTTTTTCAACACTAACACAAGTGCGAAAAGTGTTTTTTCCACACTAATACAAGTGCAAAAGTGGTTTCCTGCACCAACACAAGTGCGAAAAGTGGTTTTTCAACACTAACACAAGTGCGAAAAGTGGTTTTTCAACACTAACACAAGTGCGAAAAGTGGTTTTTCAACACTATCACAAGTGCAAAAAGTGTTTTTTCCACACTATCACAAGTGCAAAAAGTGTTTTTTCCACACTAATACAAGTGCAAAAGTGGTTTCCTGCACCAACACAAGTGCGAAAAGTGGTTTTTCAACACTAACACAAGTACGAAAAGTGGTTTTTCAACACTAACACAAGTGCGAAAAGTGGTTTTTCCACGCTAATACAAGTGCAAAAGTGGTTTCCTGCACCAACACAAGTGCGAAAAGTGGTTTTTCAACACTAACACAAGTGCGAAAAGTGGTTTTTCAACACTATCACAAGTGCAAAAAGTGTTTTTTCCACACTAATACAAGTGCAAAATTGGTTTCCTGCACCAACACAAGTGTGAAAAGTGGTTTTTCAACACTAACACAAGTGCGAAAAGTGGTTTTTCAACACTATCACAAGTGCAAAAAGTGTTTTTTCCACACTAATACAAGTGCAAAAGTGGTTTCCTGCACCAACACAAGTGAGAAAAGTGGTTTTTCAACACTAACACAAGTGCGAAAAGTGGTTTTTCAACACTAACACAAGTGCGAAAAGTGGTTTTTCAACTCTATCACAAGTGCAAAAAGTGTTTTTTCCACACTAATACAAGTGCAAAAGTGGTTTCCTGCACCAACACAAGTGCGAAAAGTGGTTTTTCAACACTAACACAAGTGCGAAAAGTGGTTTTTCAACACTAACACAAGTGCGAAAAGTGGTTTTTCCACACTAATACAAGTGCAAAAGTGGTTTCCTGCACCAACACAAGTGCGAAACGTGGTTTTTCAACACTAACACAAGTGCGAAAAGTGGTTTTTCAACACTATCACAAGTGCAAAAAGTGTTTTTTCCACACTAATACAATTGGGAAAAGTGGTTTTCCAACACAAACACAAGTGTAAAAGTGGTTTTGCAACACCAACACAAGTGAGACAAATGGTTTTGCAACAATAACACAAGTGCAAAAAGTGGTTTTCAACGCCAGCACAAGTGCGAAAAGTGGTTCTGCAACACAAGCTCAAGTGTGGAAAGTGGTTTTCAACATGAACACAGTTGCAAAAAGTGGTTTTCAACACTAACCAAAGTGCGAAAAGTTGTTTTCAACACCAGCACAAGTGCGGAAAGTGGTTTTGCAACACAGGCACAAGTGTCGAATGTGGTTTTCAACATGATAACAAGTGTGGAAAGTGGTTAAGCAACACTAGCTCAAGTGCAGACAGTGGTTTTCAATGCCAGCACAAGTGCGAAAAGTGTTTTTGCAACACTAACACAAGTGAGACAAATGGTCTTGCAACACTAACGCAAGTGCAAAAAGTGGTTTTAAACAGTAACAGGAGTGCGAAAAGTGGTTTTCAATACTAGCAGAAGTGCAAAAGGTTGTTTTCAACGCCAGCACAAGTGCAGATAGTGGTTTTTCAATACTAGCACATGTGTAAAAAGTGGTATTAAATGTCAGCACAAGTGTGGAAAGTGGTTCGGCAACACCAGCTCAAGTGCGGAAAGTAGTTTTGCAACACTAACACAAGTGCGAAAAGTGGTTTTGCAACACTAACACAAATGTTAAAGTGGTTTTTCAACACTAACACAAGTGCGATAAGTGGTTTTCAATGCCAGTACGAGTGTGGAAAGTGGTTTTGCAACACTAACACAAGTGCAAAAAGTGTTTTTTCCACACTAATACAAGTGGGAAAAGTGGTTTTCCAACACAAACACAAGTGTAAAAGTGGTTTTGCAACACCAACACAAGTGAGACAAATGGTTTTGCAACAATAACACAAGTGCAAAAAGTGGTTTTCAACACTATCACAAGTGCGAAAAGTGGTTTTTCAACACTATCACAAGTGCAAAAAGTGTTTTTTCCACACTAATACAAGTGCAAAAGAGGTTTCCTGCACCAACACAAGTGCGAAAAGTGGTTTTTCAACACTAACACAAGTGCGAAAAGTGGTTTTTCAACACAAACACAAGTGTGAAAAGTGGTTTTTCCACACTAATACAAGTGCAAAAGTGGTTTCCTGCACCAACACAAGTGCGAAAAGTGGTTTTTCAACACTAACACAAGTGCGAAAAGTGGTTTTTCAATACTATCACAAGTGCAAAAAGTGTTTTTTCCACACTAATACAAGTGCAAAAGTGGTTTCCTGCACCAACACAAGTGCGAAAAGTGGTTTTTCAACACTAACACAAGTGCGAAAAGTGGTTTTTCAACACTATCACAAGTGCAAAAAGTGTTTTTTCCACACTAATACAAGTGCAAAAGTGGTTTCCTGCACCAACACAATTGCGAAAAGTGGTTTTTCAACACTAACACAAGTGCGAAAAGTGGTATTTCAACACTAACACAAGTGCGAAAAGTGGTTTTTCAACACTAACACAAGTGCGAAAAGTGTTTTTTCCACACTAATACAAGTGCGAAAGTGGTTTCCTGCACCAACACAAGTGCGAAAAGTGGTTTTTCAACACTAACACAAGTGCGAAAAGTGGTTTTTCAACACTAACACAAGTGCGAAAAGTGGTTTTTCAACACTATCACAAGTGCAAAAAGTATTTTTTCCACACTATCACAAGTGCAAAAAGTGTTTTTTCCACACTAATACAAGTGCAAAAGTGGTTTCCTGCACCAACACAAGTGCAAAAAGTGGTTTTTCAACACTAACACAAGTACGAAAAGTGGTTTTTCAACACTAACACAAGTGCGAAAAGTGGTTTTTCCACGCTAATACAAGTGCAAAAGTGGTTTCCTGCACCAACACAAGTGCGAAAAGTGGTTTTTCAACACTAACACAAGTGCGAAAAGTGGTTTTTCAACACTATCACAAGTGCAAAAAGTGTTTTTTCCACACTAATACAAGTGCAAAATTGGTTTCCTGCACCAACACAAGTGTGAAAAGTGGTTTTTCAACACTAACACAAGTGCGAAAAGTGGTTTTTCAACACTATCACAAGTGCAAAAAGTGTTTTTTCCACACTAATACAAGTGCAAAAGTGGTTTCCTGCACCAACACAAGTGCGAAAAGTGGTTTTTCAACACTAACACAAGTGCGAAAAGTGGTTTTTCAACACTAACACAAGTGCGAAAAGTGGTTTTTCAACTCTATCACAAGTGCAAAAAGTGTTTTTTCCACACTAATACAAGTGCAAAAGTGGTTTCCTGCACCAACACAAGTGCGAAAAGTGGTTTTTCAACACTATCACAAGTGCAAAAAGTGTTTTTTCCACACTAATACAAGTGGGAAAAGTGGTTTTCCAACACAAACACAAGTGTAAAAGTGGTTTTGCAACACCAACACAAGTGAGACAAATGGTTTTGCAACAATAACACAAGTGCAAAAAGTGGTTTTCAACACTATCACAAGTGCGAAAAGTGGTTTTTCAACACTATCACAAGTGCAAAAAGTGTTTTTTCCACACTAATACAAGTGCAAAAGAGGTTTCCTGCACCAACACAAGTGCGAAAAGTGGTTTTTCAACACTAACACAAGTGCGAAAAGTGGTTTTTCAACACTAACACAAGTGCGAAAAGTGGTTTTTCCACACTAATACAAGTGCAAAAGTGGTTTCCTGCACCAACACAAGTGCGAAAAGTGGTTTTTCAACACTAACACAAGTGCGAAAAGTGGTTTTTCAACACTATCACAAGTGCAAAAAGTGTTTTTTCCACACTAGTACAAGTGCAAAAGTGGTTTCCTGCACCAACACAAGTGCGAAAAGTGGTTTTTCAACATTAACACAAGTGCGAAAAGAGGTTTTTCAACACTATCACAAGTGCAAAAAGTGTTTTTTCCACACTAATACAAGTGCAAAAGTGGTTTCCTGCACCAACACAATTGCGAAAAGTGGTTTTTCAACACTAACACAAGTGCGAAAAGTGGCATTTCAACACTAACACAAGTGCGAAAAGTGGTTTTTCAACACTAACACAAGTGCGAAAAGTGTTTTTTCCACACTAATACAAGTGCAAAAGTGGTTTCCTGCACCAACACAAGTGCGAAAAGTGGTTTTTCAACACTAACACAAGTGCGAAAAGTGGTTTTTCAACACTAACACAAGTGCGAAAAGTGGTTTTTCAACACTATCACAAGTGCAAAAAGTGTTTTTTCCACACTATCACAAGTGCAAAAAGTGTTTTTTCCACACTAATACAAGTGCAAAAGAGGTTTCCTGCACCAACACAAGTGCGAAAAGTGGTTTTTCAACACTAACACAAGTGCGAAAAGTGGTTTTTCAACACTAACACAAGTGCGAAAAGTGGTTTTTCCACACTAATACAAGTGCAAAAGTGGTTTCCTGCACCAACACAAGTGCGAAAAGTGGTTTTTCAACACTAACACAAGTGCGAAAAGTGGTTTTTCAACACTATCACAAGTGCAAAAAGTGTTTTTTCCACACTAATACAAGTGCAAAAGTGGTTTCCTGCACCAACAGAAGTGCGAAAAGTGGTTTTTCAACACTAACACAAGTGCGAAAAGTGGTTTTTCAACACTAACACAAGTGCGAAAAGTGTTTTTTCCACACTAATACAAGTACAAAAGTGGTTTCCTGCACCAACACAAGTGCGAAAAGTGGTTTTTCAACACTACCACAAGTGCGAAAAGTGTTTTTGCCACACTAATACAAGTGCAAAAGTGGTTTCCTGCACCAACACAAGTGCGAAAAGTGGTTTTTCAACACTATCACAAGTGCAAAAAGTGTTTTTTCCACACTAATATAAGTGCAAAAGTGGTTTCCTGCACGAACAGAAGTGCGAAAAGTGGTTTTTCAACACTAACACAAGTGCGAAAAGTGGTTTTTCAACACTAACACAAGTGCGAAAAGTGTTTTTTCCACACTAATACAAGTGCAAAAGTGGTTTCCTACACCAACACAAGTGCGAAAAGTGGTTTTTCAACACTAACACAAGTGCGAAAAGTGGTTTTTCCACACTAATACAAGTGCGAAAAGTGGTTTTTCAACACTATCACAAGTGCAAAAAGTGTTTTTTCCACACTAATACAAGTGCAAAAGAGGTTTCCTGCACCAACACAAGTGCGAAAAGTGGTTTTTCAACACTAACACAAGTGCGAAAAGTGGTTTTTCAACACTAACACAAGTGCGAAAAGTGTTTTTTCCACACTAATACAAGTGCAAAAGTGGTTTCCTGCACCAACACAAGTGCGAAAAGTGGTTTTTCAACACTAACACAAGTGCGAAAAGTGGTTTTTCAACACTAACACAAGTGCGAAAAGTGGTTTTTCAACACTAACACAAGTGCGAAAAGTGTTTTTTCCACACTATTACAAGTGCAAAAGTGGTTTCCTGCACCAACACAAGTGCGAAAAGTGGTTTTTCAACACTAACACAAGTGCGAAAAGTGGTTTTTCAACACTAACACACGTGCGAAAAGTGGTTTTTCAACACTATCACAAGTGCAAAAAGTGTTTTTTCCACACTAATACAAGTGCAAAAGTGGTTTCCTGCACCAACACAATTGCGAAAAGTGGTTTTTCAACACTAACACAAGTGCGAAAAGTGGTTTTTCAACACTAACACAAGTGCGAAAAGTGGTTTTTCAACACTAACACAAGTGCGAAAAGTGTTTTTTCCACACTAATACAAGTGCAAAAGTGGTTTCCTGCACCAACACAAGTGCGAAAAGTGGTTTTTCAACACTAACACAAGTGCGAAAAGAGGTTTTTCAACACTAACACAAGTGCGAAAAGTGGTTTTTCAACACTATCACAAGTGCAAAAAGTGTTTTTTCCACACTAATACAAGTGCAAAAGTGGTTTCCTGCACCAACACAAGTGCGAAAAGTGGTTTTTCAACACTAACACAAGTGCGAAAAGTGGTTTTTCAACACTAACACAAGTGCGAAAAGTGGTTTTTCCACGCTAACACAAGTGCAAAAAGTGGTTTTTCAACACTAACACAAGTGCGAAAAGTGGTTTTTCAACACTATCACAAGTGCAAAAAGTGTGTTTTCCACACTAATACAAGTGCAAAATTGGTTTCCTGCACCAACACAAGTGGGAAAAGTGGTTTTTCAACACTATCACAAGTGCAAAAAGTGTTTTTTCCACACTAATACAAGTGCAAAAGTGGTTTCCTGCACCAACACAAGTGCGAAAAGTGGTTTTTCAACACTAACACAAGTGCGAAAAGTGGTTTTTCAACACTAACACAAGTGCGAAAAGTGGTTTTTCAACTCTATCACAAGTGCAAAAAGTGTTTTTTCCACACTAATACAAGTGCAAAAGTGGTTTCCTGCACCAACACAAGTGCGAAAAGTGGTTTTTCAACACTAACACAAGTGCGAAAAGTGGTTTTTCAACACTATCACAAGTGCAAAAAGTGTTTTTTCCACACTAATACAAGTGGGAAAAGTGGTTTTCCAACACAAACACAAGTGTAAAAGTGGTTTTGCAACACCAACACAAGTGAGACAAATGGTTTTGCAACAATAACACAAGTGCAAAAAGTGGTTTTCAACACTATCACAAGTGCGAAAAGTGGTTTTTCAACACTATCACAAGTGCAAAAAGTGTTTTTTCCACACTAATACAAATGCAAAAGAGGTTTCCTGCACCAACACAAGTGCGAAAAGTGGTTTTTCAACACTAACACAAGTGCGAAAAGTGGTTTTTCAACACTAACACAAGTGCGAAAAGTGGTTTTTCCACACTAATACAAGTGCAAAAGTGGTTTCCTGCACCAACACAAGTGCGAAAAGTGGTTTTTCAACACTAACACAAGTGCGAAAAGTGGTTTTTCAACACTAACACAAGTGCGAAAAGTGGTTTTTCAACACTAACACAAGTGCGAAAAGTGTTTTTTCCACACTATTACAAGTGCAAAAGTGGTTTCCTGCACCAACACAAGTGCGAAAAGTGGTTTTTCAACACTAACACAAGTGCGAAAAGTGGTTTTTCAACACTAACACACGTGCGAAAAGTGGTTTTTCAACACTATCACAAGTGCAAAAAGTGTTTTTTCCACACTAATACAAGTGCAAAAGTGGTTTCCTGCACCAACACAATTGCGAAAAGTGGTTTTTCAACACTAACACAAGTGCGAAAAGTGGTTTTTCAACACTAACACAAGTGCGAAAAGTGGTTTTTCAACACTAACACAAGTGCGAAAAGTGTTTTTTCCACACTAATACAAGTGCAAAAGTGGTTTCCTGCACCAACACAAGTGCGAAAAGTGGTTTTTCAACACTAACACAAGTGCGAAAAGAGGTTTTTCAACACTAACACAAGTGCGAAAAGTGGTTTTTCAACACTATCACAAGTGCAAAAAGTGTTTTTTCCACACTAATACAAGTGCAAAAGTGGTTTCCTGCACCAACACAAGTGCGAAAAGTGGTTTTTCAACACTAACACAAGTGCGAAAAGTGGTTTTTCAACACTAACACAAGTGCGAAAAGTGGTTTTTCCACGCTAACACAAGTGCAAAAAGTGGTTTTTCAACACTAACACAAGTGCGAAAAGTGGTTTTTCAACACTATCACAAGTGCAAAAAGTGTGTTTTCCACACTAATACAAGTGCAAAATTGGTTTCCTGCACCAACACAAGTGGGAAAAGTGGTTTTTCAACACTATCACAAGTGCAAAAAGTGTTTTTTCCACACTAATACAAGTGCAAAAGTGGTTTCCTGCACCAACACAAGTGCGAAAAGTGGTTTTTCAACACTAACACAAGTGCGAAAAGTGGTTTTTCAACACTAACACAAGTGCGAAAAGTGGTTTTTCAACTCTATCACAAGTGCAAAAAGTGTTTTTTCCACACTAATACAAGTGCAAAAGTGGTTTCCTGCACCAACACAAGTGCGAAAAGTGGTTTTTCAACACTAACACAAGTGCGAAAAGTGGTTTTTCAACACTATCACAAGTGCAAAAAGTGTTTTTTCCACACTAATACAAGTGGGAAAAGTGGTTTTCCAACACAAACACAAGTGTAAAAGTGGTTTTGCAACACCAACACAAGTGAGACAAATGGTTTTGCAACAATAACACAAGTGCAAAAAGTGGTTTTCAACACTATCACAAGTGCGAAAAGTGGTTTTTCAACACTATCACAAGTGCAAAAAGTGTTTTTTCCACACTAATACAAATGCAAAAGAGGTTTCCTGCACCAACACAAGTGCGAAAAGTGGTTTTTCAACACTAACACAAGTGCGAAAAGTGGTTTTTCAACACTAACACAAGTGCGAAAAGTGGTTTTTCCACACTAATACAAGTGCAAAAGTGGTTTCCTGCACCAACACAAGTGCGAAAAGTGGTTTTTCAACACTAACACAAGTGCGAAAAGTGGTTTTTCAATACTATCACAAGTGCAAAAAGTGTTTTTTCCACACTAATACAAGTGCAAAAGTGGTTTCCTGCACCAACACAAGTGCGAAAAGTGGTTTTTCAACACTAACACAAGTGCGAAAAGTGGTTTTTCAACACTATCACAAGTGCAAAAAGTGTTTTTTCCACACTAATACAAGTGCAAAAGTGGTTTCCTGCACCAACACAATTGCGAAAAGTGGTTTTTCAACACTAACACAAGTGCGAAAAGTGGTATTTCAACACTAACACAAGTGCGAAAAGTGGTTTTTCAACACTAACACAAGTGCGAAAAGTGTTTTTTCCACACTAATACAAGTGCAAAAGTGGTTTCCTGCACCAACACAAGTGCGAAAAGTGGTTTTTCAACACTAACACAAGTGCGAAAAGTGGTTTTTCAACACTCTCAGAAGTGCAAAAAGTGTTTTTGCCACACTAATACAAGTGCAAAAGTGGTTTCCTGCACCAACACAATTGCGAAAAGTGGTTTTTCAACACTAACACAAGTGCGAAAAGTGGTTTTTCAACACTATCACAAGTGCAAAAAGTGTTTTTTCCACACTAATACAAGTGCAAAAGTGGTTTCCTGCACCAACACAAGTGCGAAAAGTGGTTTTTCAACACTACCACAAGTGCGACAAGTGGTTTTTCAACACTAACACAAGTGCGAAAGTGGTTTTTCCACGCTAGCACAAGTGCAAAAGTGGTTTCCTGCACCAACACAAGTGCGAAAAGTGGTTTTTCAACACTAACACAAGTGTGAAAAGTGGTTTTTCAACACTATCACAAGTGCAAAAAGTGTTTTTTCCACACTAATACAAGTGCAAAATTGGTTTCCTGCACCAACACAAGTGCGAAAAGTGGTTTTTCAACACTAACACAAGTGCAAAAAGTGGTTTTTCAACACTATCACAAGTGCAAAAAGTGTTTTTTCCACACTAATACAAGTGCAAAAGTGGTTTCCTGCACCAACACAAGTGCGAAAAGTGGTTTTTCAACACTAACACAAGTGCGAAAAGTGGTTTTTCAACACTAACACAAGTGCGAAAAGTGGTTTTTCAACTCTATCACAAGTGCAAAAAGTGTTTTTTCAACACTAATACAAGTGCAAAAGTGGTTTCCTGCACCAACACAAGTGCGAAAAGTGGTTTTTCAACACTAACACAAGTGCGAATAGTGGTTTTTCAACACTAACACAAGTGCGAAAAGTGGTTTTTCCACACTAATACAAGTGCAAAAGTGGTTTCCTGCACCAACACAAGTGTAAAACGTGGTTTTTCAACACTAACACAAGTGCGAAAAGTGGTTTTTCAACACTATCAAAAGTGCAAAAAGTGTTTTTTCCACACTAATACAAGTGCAAAAGTGGTTTCCTGCACCAACACAAGTGCGAAAAGTGGTTTTTCAACACTAACACAAGTGCGAAAAGTGGTTTTTCAACACTATCACAAGTGCAAAAAGTGTTTTTTCCACACTAATACAAGTGGGAAAAGTGGTTTTCCAACACAAACACAAGTGTAAAAGTGGTTTTGCAACACCAACACAAGTGAGACAAATGGTTTTGCAACAATAACACAAGTGCAAAAAGTGGTTTTCAACACTATCACAAGTGCGAAAAGTGGTTTTTCAACACTATCACAAGTGCAAAAAGTGTTTTTTCCACACTAATACAAGTGCAAAAGAGGTTTCCTGCACCTACACAAGTGCGAAAAGTGGTTTTTCAACACTAACACAAGTGCGAAAAGTGGTTTTTTCCACACTAATACAAGTGCAAAAGAGGTTTCCTGCACCTACACAAGTGCGAAAAGTGGTTTTTCAACACTATCACAAGTGCAAAAAGTGTTTTTTCCACACTAATACAAGTGCAAAAGTGGTTTCCTGCACCAACACAAGTGCGAAAAGTGGTTTTTCAACACTACCACAGTGCGACAAGTGGTTTTTCAACACTAGCACAAGTGCAAAAGTGGTTTCCTGCACCAACACAAGTGCGAAAAGTGGTTTTTCAACACTAACACAAGTGCGAAAAGTGGTTTTTCAACACTATCACAAGTGCAAAAAGTGTTTTTTCCACACTAATACAAGTGCAAAATTGGTTTCCTGCACCAACACAAGTGCGAAAAGTGGTTTTTCAACACTAACACAAGTGCGAAAAGTGGTTTTTCAACACTAACACACGTGCGAAAAGTGGTTTTTCAACACTATCACAAGTGCAAAAAGTGTTTTTTCCACACTAATACAAGTGCAAAAGTGGTTTCCTGCACCAACACAATTGCGAAAAGTGGTTTTTCAACACTAACACAAGTGCGAAAAGTGGTTTTTCAACACTAACACAAGTGCGAAAAGTGGTTTTTCAACACTAACACAAGTGCGAAAAGTGTTTTTTCCACACTAATACAAGTGCAAAAGTGGTTTCCTGCACCAACACAAGTGCGAAAAGTGGTTTTTCAACACTAACACAAGTGCGAAAAGAGGTTTTTCAACACTAACACAAGTGCGAAAAGTGGTTTTTCAACACTATCACAAGTGCAAAAAGTGTTTTTTCCACACTAATACAAGTGCAAAAGTGGTTTCCTGCACCAACACAAGTGCGAAAAGTGGTTTTTCAACACTAACACAAGTGCGAAAAGTGGTTTTTCAACACTAACACAAGTGCGAAAAGTGGTTTTTCCACGCTAACACAAGTGCAAAAAGTGGTTTTTCAACACTAACACAAGTGCGAAAAGTGGTTTTTCAACACTATCACAAGTGCAAAAAGTGTGTTTTCCACACTAATACAAGTGCAAAATTGGTTTCCTGCACCAACACAAGTGGGAAAAGTGGTTTTTCAACACTATCACAAGTGCAAAAAGTGTTTTTTCCACACTAATACAAGTGCAAAAGTGGTTTCCTGCACCAACACAAGTGCGAAAAGTGGTTTTTCAACACTAACACAAGTGCGAAAAGTGGTTTTTCAACACTAACACAAGTGCGAAAAGTGGTTTTTCAACTCTATCACAAGTGCAAAAAGTGTTTTTTCCACACTAATACAAGTGCAAAAGTGGTTTCCTGCACCAACACAAGTGCGAAAAGTGGTTTTTCAACACTAACACAAGTGCGAAAAGTGGTTTTTCAACACTATCACAAGTGCAAAAAGTGTTTTTTCCACACTAATACAAGTGGGAAAAGTGGTTTTCCAACACAAACACAAGTGTAAAAGTGGTTTTGCAACACCAACACAAGTGAGACAAATGGTTTTGCAACAATAACACAAGTGCAAAAAGTGGTTTTCAACACTATCACAAGTGCGAAAAGTGGTTTTTCAACACTATCACAAGTGCAAAAAGTGTTTTTTCCACACTAATACAAATGCAAAAGAGGTTTCCTGCACCAACACAAGTGCGAAAAGTGGTTTTTCAACACTAACACAAGTGCGAAAAGTGGTTTTTCAACACTAACACAAGTGCGAAAAGTGGTTTTTCCACACTAATACAAGTGCAAAAGTGGTTTCCTGCACCAACACAAGTGCGAAAAGTGGTTTTTCAACACTAACACAAGTGCGAAAAGTGGTTTTTCAATACTATCACAAGTGCAAAAAGTGTTTTTTCCACACTAATACAAGTGCAAAAGTGGTTTCCTGCACCAACACAAGTGCGAAAAGTGGTTTTTCAACACTAACACAAGTGCGAAAAGTGGTTTTTCAACACTATCACAAGTGCAAAAAGTGTTTTTTCCACACTAATACAAGTGCAAAAGTGGTTTCCTGCACCAACACAATTGCGAAAAGTGGTTTTTCAACACTAACACAAGTGCGAAAAGTGGTATTTCAACACTAACACAAGTGCGAAAAGTGGTTTTTCAACACTAACACAAGTGCGAAAAGTGTTTTTTCCACACTAATACAAGTGCAAAAGTGGTTTCCTGCACCAACACAAGTGCGAAAAGTGGTTTTTCAACACTAACACAAGTGCGAAAAGTGGTTTTTCAACACTCTCAGAAGTGCAAAAAGTGTTTTTGCCACACTAATACAAGTGCAAAAGTGGTTTCCTGCACCAACACAATTGCGAAAAGTGGTTTTTCAACACTAACACAAGTGCGAAAAGTGGTTTTTCAACACTATCACAAGTGCAAAAAGTGTTTTTTCCACACTAATACAAGTGCAAAAGTGGTTTCCTGCACCAACACAAGTGCGAAAAGTGGTTTTTCAACACTACCACAAGTGCGACAAGTGGTTTTTCAACACTAACACAAGTGCGAAAGTGGTTTTTCCATGCTAGCACAAGTGCAAAAGTGGTTTCCTGCACCAACACAAGTGCGAAAAGTGGTTTTTCAACACTAACACAAGTGTGAAAAGTGGTTTTTCAACACTATCACAAGTGCAAAAAGTGTTTTTTCCACACTAATACAAGTGCAAAATTGGTTTCCTGCACCAACACAAGTGCGAAAAGTGGTTTTTCAACACTAACACAAGTGCAAAAAGTGGTTTTTCAACACTATCACAAGTGCAAAAAGTGTTTTTTCCACACTAATACAAGTGCAAAAGTGGTTTCCTGCACCAACACAAGTGCGAAAAGTGGTTTTTCAACACTAACACAAGTGCGAAAAGTGGTTTTTCAACACTAACACAAGTGCGAAAAGTGGTTTTTCAACTCTATCACAAGTGCAAAAAGTGTTTTTTCAACACTAATACAAGTGCAAAAGTGGTTTCCTGCACCAACACAAGTGCGAAAAGTGGTTTTTCAACACTAACACAAGTGCGAATAGTGGTTTTTCAACACTAACACAAGTGCGAAAAGTGGTTTTTCCACACTAATACAAGTGCAAAAGTGGTTTCCTGCACCAACACAAGTGTAAAACGTGGTTTTTCAACACTAACACAAGTGCGAAAAGTGGTTTTTCAACACTATCAAAAGTGCAAAAAGTGTTTTTTCCACACTAATACAAGTGCAAAAGTGGTTTCCTGCACCAACACAAGTGCGAAAAGTGGTTTTTCAACACTAACACAAGTGCGAAAAGTGGTTTTTCAACACTATCACAAGTGCAAAAAGTGTTTTTTCCACACTAATACAAGTGGGAAAAGTGGTTTTCCAACACAAACACAAGTGTAAAAGTGGTTTTGCAACACCAACACAAGTGAGACAAATGGTTTTGCAACAATAACACAAGTGCAAAAAGTGGTTTTCAACACTATCACAAGTGCGAAAAGTGGTTTTTCAACACTATCACAAGTGCAAAAAGTGTTTTTTCCACACTAATACAAGTGCAAAAGAGGTTTCCTGCACCTACACAAGTGCGAAAAGTGGTTTTTCAACACTAACACAAGTGCGAAAAGTGGTTTTTTCCACACTAATACAAGTGCAAAAGAGGTTTCCTGCACCTACACAAGTGCGAAAAGTGGTTTTTCAACACTATCACAAGTGCAAAAAGTGTTTTTTCCACACTAATACAAGTGCAAAAGTGGTTTCCTGCACCAACACAAGTGCGAAAAGTGGTTTTTCAACACTACCACAGTGCGACAAGTGGTTTTTCAACACTAGCACAAGTGCAAAAGTGGTTTCCTGCACCAACACAAGTGCGAAAAGTGGTTTTTCAACACTAACACAAGTGCGAAAAGTGGTTTTTCAACACTATCACAAGTGCAAAAAAGTGTTTTTTCCACACTAATACAAGTGCAAAATTGGTTTCCTGCACCAACACAAGTGCGAAAAGTGGTTTTTCAACACTAACACAAGTGCGAAAAGTGGTTTTTCAACACTATCACAAGTGCAAAAAGTGTTTTTTCCACACTAATACAAGTGCAAAAGTGGTTTCCTGCACCAACACAAGTGCGAAAAGTGGTTTTTCAACACTAACACAAGTGCAAAAAGTGGTTTTTCAACACTAACACAAGTGCGAAAAGTGGTTTTTCAACTCTATCACAAGTGCAAAAAGTGTTTTTTCAACACTAATACAAGTGCAAAAGTGGTTTCCTGCACCAACACAAGTGTGAAACGTGGTTTTTCAACACTAACACAAGTGCGAAAAGTGGTTTTTCAACACTATCACAAGTGCAAAAAGTGTTTTTTCCACACTAAAACAAGTGCAAAAGTGGTTTCCTGCACCAACACAAGTGCGAAAAGTGGTTTTTCAACACTAACACAAGTGCGAAAAGTGGTTTTTCAACACTATCACAAGTGCAAAAAGTGTTTTTTCCACACTAATACAAGTGGGAAAAGTGGTTTTCCAACACAAACACAAGTGTAAAAGTGGTTTTGCAACACCAACACAAGTGAGACAAATGGTTTTGCAACAATAACACAAGTGCAAAAAGTGGTTTTCAACACTATCACAAGTGCGAAAAGTGGTTTTTCAACACTATCACAAGTGCAAAAAGTGTTTTTTCCACACTAATACAAGTGCAAAAGAGGTTTCCTGCACCAACACAAGTGCGAAAAGTGGTTTTTCAACACTAACACAAGTGCGAAAAGTGGTTTTTTCCACACTAATACAAGTGCAAAAGTGGTTTCCTGCAGGAACACAAGTGCGAAAAGTGGTTTTTCAACACTAACACAAGTGCGAAAAGTGGTTTTTCAACACTATCACAAGTGCAAAAAGTGTTTTTTCCACACTAATACAAGTGCAAAAGTGGTTTCCTGCACCAACACAAGTGCGAAAAGTGGTTTTTCAACACTAACACAAGTGCGAAAAGTGGTTTTTCAACACTAACACAAGTGCGAAAAGTGTTTTTTCCACACTAATACAAGTACAAAAGTGGTTTCCTGCACCAACACAAGTGCGAAAAGTGGTTTTTCAACACTACCACAAGTGCGAAAAGTGTTTTTGCCACACTAATACAAGTGCAAAAGTGGTTTCCTGCACCAACACAAGTGCGAAAAGTGGTTTTTCAACACTATCACAAGTGCAAAAAGTGTTTTTTCCACACTAATATAAGTGCAAAAGTGGTTTCCTGCACCAACAGAAGTGCGAAAAGTGGTTTTTCAACACTAACACAAGTGCGAAAAGTGGTTTTTCAACACTAACACAAGTGCGAAAAGTGTTTATTCCACACTAATACAAGTGCAAAAGTGGTTTCCTACACCAACACAACTGCGAAAAGTGGTTTTTCAACACTAACACAAGTGCGAAAAGTGGTTTTTCAACACTAACACAAGTGCGAAAAGTGGTTTTTCAACACTATCACAAGTGCAAAAAGTGTTTTTTCCACACTAATACAAGTGCAAAAGAGGTTTCCTGCACCAACACAAGTGCGAAAAGTGGTTTTTCAACACTAACACAAGTGCGAAAAGTGGTTTTTCAACACTAACACAAGTGCGAAAAGTGGTTTTTCCACACTAATACAAGTGCAAAAGTGGTTTCCTGCACCAACACAAGTGCGAAAAGTGGTTTTTCAACACTATCACAAGTGCAAAAAGTGTTTTTTCCACACTAATATAAGTGCAAAAGTGGTTTCCTGCATCAACAGAAGTGCGAAAAGTGGATTTTCAACACTAACACAAGTGCGAAAAGTGGTTTTTCAACACTAACACAAGTGCGAAAAGTGTTTTTTCCACACTAATGCAAGTGCAAAAGTGGTTTCCTACACCAACACAAGTGCGAAAAGTCGTTTTTCAACACTAACACAAGTGCGAAAAGTGGTTTTTCAACACTAACACAAGTGCGAAAAGTGGTTTTTAAACACTATCACAAGTGCAAAAAGTGTTTTTTCGACACTAATACAAGTGCAAAAGAGGTTTCCTGCACCAACACAAGTGCGAAAAGTGGTTTTTCAACACTAACACTAGTGCGAAAAGTGGTTTTTCAACACTAACACAAGTGCGAAAAGTGGTTTTTCCACACTAATACAAGTGCAAAAGTGGTTTCCTGCACCAACACAAGTGCGAAAAGTGGTTTTTCAACACTAACACAAGTGCGAAAAGTGGTTTTTCAACACTATCACAAGTGCAAAAAGTGTTTTTTCCACACTAATACAAGTGAAAAAGTGGTTTCCTGCACCAACACAAGTGCGAAAAGTGGTTTTTCAACACTAACACAAGTGCGAAAAGTGGTTTTTCAACACTCTCAGAAGTGCAAAAAGTGTTTTTTCCACACTAATACAAGTGCAAAAGTGGTTTCCTGCACCAACACAATTGCGAAAAGTGGTTTTTCAACACTAACACAAGTGCGAAAAGTGGTTTTTCAACACTATCACAAGTGCAAAAAGTGTTTTTTCCACACTAATACAAGTGCAAAAGTGGTTTCCTGCACCAACACAAGTGCGAAAAGTGGTTTTTCAACACTACCACAAGTGCGACAAGTGGTTTTTCAACACTAACACAAGTGCGAAAGTGCTTTTTCCACGCTAGCACAAGTGCAAAAGTGGTTTCCTGCACCAACACAAGTGCGAAAAGTGGTTTTTCAACACTAATACAAGTGTGAAAAGTGGTTTTTCAACACTATCACAAGTGCAAAAAGTGTTTTTTCCACACTAATACAAGTGCAAAATTGGTTTCCTGCACCAACACAAGTGCGAAAAGTGGTTTTTCAACACTAACACAAGTGCGAAAAGTGGTTTTTCAACACTATCACAAGTGCAAAAAGTGTTTTTTCCACACTAATACAAGTGCAAAAGTGGTTTCCTGCACGAACACAAGTGCGAAAAGTGGTTTTTCAACACTAACACAAGTGCGAAAAGTGGTTTTTCAACACTAACACAAGTGCGAAAAGTGGTTTTTCAACTCTATCACAAGTGCAAAAAGTGTTTTTTCAACACTAATACAAGTGCAAAAGTGGTTTCCTGCACCAACAGAAGTGCGAAAAGTGGTTTTTCAACACTAACACAAGTGCGAAAAGTGGTTTTTCAACACTAACACAAGTGCGAAAAGTGTTTTTTCCACACTAATACAAGTACAAATGTGGTTTCCTGCACCAACACAAGTGCGAAAAGTGGTTTTTCAACACTATCACAAGTGCAAAAAGTGTTTTTTCCACACTAATATAAGTGCAAAAGTGGTTTCCTGCACCAACAGAAGTGCGAAAAGTGGTTTTTCAACACTAACACAAGTGCGAAAAGTGGTTTTTCAACACTAACACAAGTGCGAAAAGTGTTTTTTCCACACTAATACAAGTGCAAAAGTGGTTTCCTACACCAACACAACTGCGAAAAGTGGTTTTTCAACACTAACACAAGTGCGAATAGTGGTTTTTCAACACTAACACAAGTGCGAAAAGTGGTTTTTCAACACTATCACAAGTGCAAAAAGTGTTTTTTCCACACTAATACAAGTGCAAAAGAGGTTTCCTGCACCAACACAAGTGCGAAAAGTGGTTTTTCAACACTAACACAAGTGCGAAAAGTGGTTTTTCAACACTAACACAAGTGCGAAAAGTGGTTTTTCAACACTAACACAATTGCGAAAAGTGGTTTTTCCACACTAATACAAGTGCAAAAGTGGTTTCCTGCACCAACACAAATGCGAAAAGTGGTTTTTCAACACTATCACAAGTGCAAAAAGTGTTTTTTCCACACTAATATAAGTGCAAAAGTGGTTTCCTGCACCAACAGAAGTGCGAAAAGTGGTTTTTCAACACAAACACAAGTGCGAAAAGTGGTTTTTCAACACTAACACAAGTGCGAAAAGTGTTTTTTCCACACTAATACAAGTGCAAAAGTGGTTTCCTACACCAACACAAGTGCAAAAAGTCGTTTTTCAACACTAACACAAGTGCGAAAAGTGGTTTTTCAACACTAACACAAGTGCGAAAAGTGGTTTTTAAACACTATCACAAGTGCAAAAAGTGTTTTTTCGACACTAATACAAGTGCAAAAGAGGTTTCCTGCACCAACACAAGTGTGAAACGTGGTTTTTCAACACTATCACAAGTGCAAAAAGTGTTTTTTCCACACTAATACAAGTGCAAAAGTGGTTTCCTGCACCAACACAAGTGCGAAAAGTGGTTTTTCAACACTAACACAAGTGCGAAAAGTGGTTTTTCAACACTATCACAAGTGCAAAAAGTGTTTTTTCCACACTAATACAAGTAGGAAAAGTGGTTTTCCAACACAAACACAAGTGTAAAAGTGGTTTTGCAACACCAACACAAGTGAGACAAATGGTTTTGCAACAATAACACAAGTGCAAAAAGTGGTTTTCAACACTATCACAAGTGCGAAAAGTGGTTTTTCAACACTATCACAAGTGCAAAAAGTGTTTTTTCCACACTAATACAAGTGCAAAAGAGGTTTCCTGCACCAACACAAGTGCGAAAAGTGGTTTTTCAACACTAACACAAGTGCGAAAAGTGGTTTTTTCCACACTAATACAAGTGCAAAAGTGGTTTCCTGCACCAACACAAGTGCGAAAAGTGGTTTTTCAACACTAACACAAGTGCGAAAAGTGGTTTTTCAACACTATCACAAGTGCAAAAAGTGTTTTTTCCACACTAATACAAGTGCAAAAGTGGTTTCCTGCACCAACACAAGTGCGAAAAGTGGTTTTTCAACACTAACACAAGTGCGAAAAGTGGTTTTTCAACACTATCACAAGTGCAAAAAGTGTTTTTTCCACACTAATACAAGTGCAAAAGTGGTTTCCTGCACCAACAGAAGTGCAAAAAGTGGTTTTTCAACACTAACACAAGTGCGAAAAGTGGTTTTTCAACACTAACACAAGTGCGAAAAGTGTTTTTTCCACACTAATACAAGTACAAAAGTGGTTTCCTGCACCAACACAAGTGCGAAAAGTGGTTTTTCAACACTACCACAAGTGCGAAAAGTGTTTTTGCCACACTAATACAAGTGCAAAAGTGGTTTCCTGCACCAACACAAGTGCGAAAAGTGGTTTTTCAACACTATCACAAGTGCAAAAAGTGTTTTTTCCACACTAATATAAGTGCAAAAGTGGTTTCCTGCACCAACAGAAGTGCGAAAAGTGGTTTTTCAACACTAACACAAGTGCGAAAAGTGGTTTTTCAACACTAACACAAGTGCGAAAAGTGTTTTTTCCACACTAATACAAGTGCAAAAGTGGTTTCCTACACCAACACAACTGCGAAAAGTGGTTTTTCAACACTAACACAAGTGCGAAAAGTGGTTTTTCAACACTAACACAAGTGCGAAAAGTGGTTTTTCAACACTATCACAAGTGCAAAAAGTGTTTTTTCCACACTAATACAAGTGCAAAAGAGGTTTCCTGCACCAACACAAGTGCGAAAAGTGGTTTTTCAACACTAACACAAGTGCGAAAAGTGGTTTTTCAACACTAACACAAGTGCGAAAAGTGGTTTTTCAACACTAACACAAGTGCGAAAAGTGGTTTTTCCACACTAATACAAGTGCAAAAGTGGTTTCCTGCACCAACAGAAGTGCGAAAAGTGGTTTTTCAACACTAACACAAGTGCGAAAAGTGGTTTTTCAACACTAACACAAGTGCGAAAAGTGTTTTTTCCACACTAATACAAGTGCAAAAGTGGTTTCCTACACCAACACAAGTGCGAAAAGTCGTTTTTCAACACTAACACAAGTGCGAAAAGTGGTTTTTCAACACTAACACAAGTGCGAAAAGTGGTTTTTAAACACTATCACAAGTACAAAAAGTGTTTTTTCGACACTAATACAAGTGCAAAAGAGGTTTCCTGCACCAACACAAGTGCGAAAAGTGGTTTTTCAACACTAACACTAGTGCGAAAAGTGGTTTTTCAACACTAACACAAGTGCGAAAAGTGGTTTTTCCACACTAATACAAGTGCAAAAGTGGTTTCCTGCACCAACACAAGTGCGAAAAGTGGTTTTTCAACACTAACACAAGTGCGAAAAGTGGTTTTTCAACACTATCACAAGTGCAAAAAGTGTTTTTTCCACACTAATACAAGTGCAAAAGTGGTTTCCTGCACCAACACAAGTGCGAAAAGTGGTTTTTCAACACTAACACAAGTGCGAAAAGTGGTTTTTCAACACTCTCAGAAGTGCAAAAAGTGTTTTTTCCACACTAATACAAGTGCAAAAGTGGTTTCCTGCACCAACACAATTGCGAAAAGTGGTTTTTCAACACTAACACAAGTGCAAAAAGTGGTTTTTCAACACTAACACAAGTGCGAAAAGTGGTTTTTCAACACTAACACAAGTGCGAAAAGTGTTTTTTCCACACTAATACAAGTGCAAAAGTGGTTTCCTGCACCAACACAAGTGCGAAAAGTGGTTTTTCAACACTAACACAAGTGTGAAAAGTGGTTTTTCAACACTAACACAAGTGCGAAAAGTGGTTTTTCAACACTATCACAAGTGCAAAAAGTGTTTTTTCCACACTAATACAAGTGCAAAAGTGGTTTCCTGCACCAACACAAGTGCGAAAAGTGGTTTTTCAACACTACCACAAGTGCGACAAGTGGTTTTTCAACACTAACACAAGTGCGAAAGTGGTTTTTCCACGCTAGCACAAGTGCAAAAGTGGTTTCCTGCACCAACACAAGTGCGAAAAGTGGTTTTTCAACACTAACACAAGTGCGAAAAGTGGTTTTTCAACACTATCACAAGTGCAAAAAGTGTTTTTTCCACACTAATACAAGTGCAAAATTGGTTTCCTGCACCAACACAAGTGCGAAAAGTGGTTTTTCAACACTAACACAAGTGCGAAAAGTGGTTTTTCAACACTATCACAAGTGCAAAAAGTGTTTTTTCCACACTAATACAAGTGCAAAAGTGGTTTCCTGCACCAACACAAGTGCGAGAAGTGGTTTTTCAACACTAACACAAGTGCGAATAGTGGTTTTTCAACACTAACACAAGTGCGAAAAGTGGTTTTTCCACACTAATACAAGTGCAAAAGTGGTTTCCTGCACCAACACAAGTGTGGAACGTGGTTTTTCAACACTAACACAAGTGCGAAAAGTGGTTTTTCAACACTATCACAAGTGCAAAAAGTGTTTTTTCCACACTAATACAAGTGCAAAAGTGGTTTCCTGCACCAACACAAGTGCGAAAAGTGGTTTTTCAACACTAACACAAGTGCGAAAAGTGGTTTTTCAACACTATCACAAGTGCAAAAAGTGTTTTTTCCACACTAATACAAGTGGGAAAAGTGGTTTTCCAACACAAACACAAGTGTAAAAGTGGTTTTGCAACACCAACACAAGTGAGACAAATGGTTTTGCAACAATAACACAAGTGCAAAAAGTGGTTTTCAACACTATCACAAGTGCGAAAAGTGGTTTTTCAACACTATCACAAGTGCAAAAAGTGTTTTTTCCACACTAATACAAGTGCAAAAGAGGTTTCCTGCACCAACACAAGTGCGAAAAGTGGTTTTTCAACACTAACACAAGTGCGAAAAGTGGTTTTTCAACACTAACACAAGTGCGAAAAGTGGTTTTTCCACACTAATACAAGTGCAAAAGTGGTTTCCTGCACCAACACAAGTGCGAAAAGTGGTTTTTCAACACTATCACAAGTGCAAAAAGTGTTTTTTCCACACTAATATAAGTGCAAAAGTGGTTTCCTGCACCAACAGAAGTGCGAAAAGTGGTTTTTCAACACTAACACAAGTGCGAAAAGTGTTTTTTCCACACTAATACAAGTGCAAAAGTGGTTTCCTGCACCAACACAAGTGCGAAAAGTGGTTTTTCAACACTAACACAAGTGCGAAAAGAGGTTTTTCAACACTAACACAAGTGCGAAAAGTGGTTTTTCAACACTATCACAAGTGCAAAAAGTGTTTTTTCCACACTAATACAAGTGCAAAAGTGGTTTCCTGCACCAACACAAGTGCGAAAAGTGGTTTTTCAACACTAACACAAGTGCGAAAAGTGGTTTTTCAACACTAACACAAGTGCGAAAAGTGGTTTTTCCACGCTAACACAAGTGCAAAAAGTGGTTTTTCAACACTAACACAAGTGCGAAAAGTGGTTTTTCAACACTATCACAAGTGCAAAAAGTGTGTTTTCCACACTAATACAAGTGCAAAATTGGTTTCCTGCACCAACACAAGTGGGAAAAGTGGTTTTTCAACACTATCACAAGTGCAAAAAGTGTTTTTTCCACACTAATACAAGTGCAAAAGTGGTTTCCTGCACCAACACAAGTGCGAAAAGTGGTTTTTCAACACTAACACAAGTGCGAAAAGTGGTTTTTCAACACTAACACAAGTGCGAAAAGTGGTTTTTCAACTCTATCACAAGTGCAAAAAGTGTTTTTTCCACACTAATACAAGTGCAAAAGTGGTTTCCTGCACCAACACAAGTGCGAAAAGTGGTTTTTCAACACTAACACAAGTGCGAAAAGTGGTTTTTCAACACTATCACAAGTGCAAAAAGTGTTTTTTCCACACTAATACAAGTGGGAAAAGTGGTTTTCCAACACAAACACAAGTGTAAAAGTGGTTTTGCAACACCAACACAAGTGAGACAAATGGTTTTGCAACAATAACACAAGTGCAAAAAGTGGTTTTCAACACTATCACAAGTGCGAAAAGTGGTTTTTCAACACTATCACAAGTGCAAAAAGTGTTTTTTCCACACTAATACAAATGCAAAAGAGGTTTCCTGCACCAACACAAGTGCGAAAAGTGGTTTTTCAACACTAACACAAGTGCGAAAAGTGGTTTTTCAACACTAACACAAGTGCGAAAAGTGGTTTTTCCACACTAATACAAGTGCAAAAGTGGTTTCCTGCACCAACACAAGTGCGAAAAGTGGTTTTTCAACACTAACACAAGTGCGAAAAGTGGTTTTTCAACACTAACACAAGTGCGAAAAGTGGTTTTTCAACACTAACACAAGTGCGAAAAGTGTTTTTTCCACACTATTACAAGTGCAAAAGTGGTTTCCTGCACCAACACAAGTGCGAAAAGTGGTTTTTCAACACTAACACAAGTGCGAAAAGTGGTTTTTCAACACTAACACACGTGCGAAAAGTGGTTTTTCAACACTATCACAAGTGCAAAAAGTGTTTTTTCCACACTAATACAAGTGCAAAAGTGGTTTCCTGCACCAACACAATTGCGAAAAGTGGTTTTTCAACACTAACACAAGTGCGAAAAGTGGTTTTTCAACACTAACACAAGTGCGAAAAGTGGTTTTTCAACACTAACACAAGTGCGAAAAGTGTTTTTTCCACACTAATACAAGTGCAAAAGTGGTTTCCTGCACCAACACAAGTGCGAAAAGTGGTTTTTCAACACTAACACAAGTGCGAAAAGAGGTTTTTCAACACTAACACAAGTGCGAAAAGTGGTTTTTCAACACTATCACAAGTGCAAAAAGTGTTTTTTCCACACTAATACAAGTGCAAAAGTGGTTTCCTGCACCAACACAAGTGCGAAAAGTGGTTTTTCAACACTAACACAAGTGCGAAAAGTGGTTTTTCAACACTAACACAAGTGCGAAAAGTGGTTTTTCCACGCTAACACAAGTGCAAAAAGTGGTTTTTCAACACTAACACAAGTGCGAAAAGTGGTTTTTCAACACTATCACAAGTGCAAAAAGTGTGTTTTCCACACTAATACAAGTGCAAAATTGGTTTCCTGCACCAACACAAGTGGGAAAAGTGGTTTTTCAACACTATCACAAGTGCAAAAAGTGTTTTTTCCACACTAATACAAGTGCAAAAGTGGTTTCCTGCACCAACACAAGTGCGAAAAGTGGTTTTTCAACACTAACACAAGTGCGAAAAGTGGTTTTTCAACACTAACACAAGTGCGAAAAGTGGTTTTTCAACTCTATCACAAGTGCAAAAAGTGTTTTTTCCACACTAATACAAGTGCAAAAGTGGTTTCCTGCACCAACACAAGTGCGAAAAGTGGTTTTTCAACACTAACACAAGTGCGAAAAGTGGTTTTTCAACACTATCACAAGTGCAAAAAGTGTTTTTTCCACACTAATACAAGTGGGAAAAGTGGTTTTCCAACACAAACACAAGTGTAAAAGTGGTTTTGCAACACCAACACAAGTGAGACAAATGGTTTTGCAACAATAACACAAGTGCAAAAAGTGGTTTTCAACACTATCACAAGTGCGAAAAGTGGTTTTTCAACACTATCACAAGTGCAAAAAGTGTTTTTTCCACACTAATACAAATGCAAAAGAGGTTTCCTGCACCAACACAAGTGCGAAAAGTGGTTTTTCAACACTAACACAAGTGCGAAAAGTGGTTTTTCAACACTAACACAAGTGCGAAAAGTGGTTTTTCCACACTAATACAAGTGCAAAAGTGGTTTCCTGCACCAACACAAGTGCGAAAAGTGGTTTTTCAACACTAACACAAGTGCGAAAAGTGGTTTTTCAATACTATCACAAGTGCAAAAAGTGTTTTTTCCACACTAATACAAGTGCAAAAGTGGTTTCCTGCACCAACACAAGTGCGAAAAGTGGTTTTTCAACACTAACACAAGTGCGAAAAGTGGTTTTTCAACACTATCACAAGTGCAAAAAGTGTTTTTTCCACACTAATACAAGTGCAAAAGTGGTTTCCTGCACCAACACAATTGCGAAAAGTGGTTTTTCAACACTAACACAAGTGCGAAAAGTGGTATTTCAACACTAACACAAGTGCGAAAAGTGGTTTTTCAACACTAACACAAGTGCGAAAAGTGTTTTTTCCACACTAATACAAGTGCAAAAGTGGTTTCCTGCACCAACACAAGTGCGAAAAGTGGTTTTTCAACACTAACACAAGTGCGAAAAGTGGTTTTTCAACACTCTCAGAAGTGCAAAAAGTGTTTTTGCCACACTAATACAAGTGCAAAAGTGGTTTCCTGCACCAACACAATTGCGAAAAGTGGTTTTTCAACACTAACACAAGTGCGAAAAGTGGTTTTTCAACACTATCACAAGTGCAAAAAGTGTTTTTTCCACACTAATACAAGTGCAAAAGTGGTTTCCTGCACCAACACAAGTGCGAAAAGTGGTTTTTCAACACTACCACAAGTGCGACAAGTGGTTTTTCAACACTAACACAAGTGCGAAAGTGGTTTTTCCATGCTAGCACAAGTGCAAAAGTGGTTTCCTGCACCAACACAAGTGCGAAAAGTGGTTTTTCAACACTAACACAAGTGTGAAAAGTGGTTTTTCAACACTATCACAAGTGCAAAAAGTGTTTTTTCCACACTAATACAAGTGCAAAATTGGTTTCCTGCACCAACACAAGTGCGAAAAGTGGTTTTTCAACACTAACACAAGTGCAAAAAGTGGTTTTTCAACACTATCACAAGTGCAAAAAGTGTTTTTTCCACACTAATACAAGTGCAAAAGTGGTTTCCTGCACCAACACAAGTGCGAAAAGTGGTTTTTCAACACTAACACAAGTGCGAAAAGTGGTTTTTCAACACTAACACAAGTGCGAAAAGTGGTTTTTCAACTCTATCACAAGTGCAAAAAGTGTTTTTTCAACACTAATACAAGTGCAAAAGTGGTTTCCTGCACCAACACAAGTGCGAAAAGTGGTTTTTCAACACTAACACAAGTGCGAATAGTGGTTTTTCAACACTAACACAAGTGCGAAAAGTGGTTTTTCCACACTAATACAAGTGCAAAAGTGGTTTCCTGCACCAACACAAGTGTAAAACGTGGTTTTTCAACACTAACACAAGTGCGAAAAGTGGTTTTTCAACACTATCAAAAGTGCAAAAAGTGTTTTTTCCACACTAATACAAGTGCAAAAGTGGTTTCCTGCACCAACACAAGTGCGAAAAGTGGTTTTTCAACACTAACACAAGTGCGAAAAGTGGTTTTTCAACACTATCACAAGTGCAAAAAGTGTTTTTTCCACACTAATACAAGTGGGAAAAGTGGTTTTCCAACAAAAACACAAGTGTAAAAGTGGTTTTGCAACACCAACACAAGTGAGACAAATGGTTTTGCAACAATAACACAAGTGCAAAAAGTGGTTTTCAACACTATCACAAGTGCGAAAAGTGGTTTTTCAACACTATCACAAGTGCAAAAAGTGTTTTTTCCACACTAATACAAGTGCAAAAGAGGTTTCCTGCACCTACACAAGTGCGAAAAGTGGTTTTTCAACACTAACACAAGTGCGAAAAGTGGTTTTTTCCACACTAATACAAGTGCAAAAGAGGTTTCCTGCACCTACACAAGTGCGAAAAGTGGTTTTTCAACACTATCACAAGTGCAAAAAGTGTTTTTTCCACACTAATACAAGTGCAAAAGTGGTTTCCTGCACCAACACAAGTGCGAAAAGTGGTTTTTCAACACTACCACAGTGCGACAAGTGGTTTTTCAACACTAGCACAAGTGCAAAAGTGGTTTCCTGCACCAACACAAGTGCGAAAAGTGGTTTTTCAACACTAACACAAGTGCGAAAAGTGGTTTTTCAACACTATCACAAGTGCAAAAAGTGTTTTTTCCACACTAATACAAGTGCAAAATTGGTTTCCTGCACCAACACAAGTGCGAAAAGTGGTTTTTCAACACTAACACAAGTGCGAAAAGTGGTTTTTCAACACTATCACAAGTGCAAAAAGTGTTTTTTCCACACTAATACAAGTGCAAAAGTGGTTTCCTGCACCAACACAAGTGCGAAAAGTGGTTTTTCAACACTAACACAAGTGCAAAAAGTGGTTTTTCAACACTAACACAAGTGCGAAAAGTGGTTTTTCAACTCTATCACAAGTGCAAAAAGTGTTTTTTCAACACTAATACAAGTGCAAAAGTGGTTTCCTGCACCAACACAAGTGTGAAACGTGGTTTTTCAACACTAACACAAGTGCGAAAAGTGGTTTTTCAACACTATCACAAGTGCAAAAAGTGTTTTTTCCACACTAAAACAAGTGCAAAAGTGGTTTCCTGCACCAACACAAGTGCGAAAAGTGGTTTTTCAACACTAACACAAGTGCGAAAAGTGGTTTTTCAACACTATCACAAGTGCAAAAAGTGTTTTTTCCACACTAATACAAGTGGGAAAAGTGGTTTTCCAACACAAACACAAGTGTAAAAGTGGTTTTGCAACACCAACACAAGTGAGACAAATGGTTTTGCAACAATAACACAAGTGCAAAAAGTGGTTTTCAACACTATCACAAGTGCGAAAAGTGGTTTTTCAACACTATCACAAGTGCAAAAAGTGTTTTTTCCACACTAATACAAGTGCAAAAGAGGTTTCCTGCACCAACACAAGTGCGAAAAGTGGTTTTTCAACACTAACACAAGTGCGAAAAGTGGTTTTTTCCACACTAATACAAGTGCAAAAGTGGTTTCCTGCAGGAACACAAGTGCGAAAAGTGGTTTTTCAACACTAACACAAGTGCGAAAAGTGGTTTTTCAACACTATCACAAGTGCAAAAAGTGTTTTTTCCACACTAATACAAGTGCAAAAGTGGTTTCCTGCACCAACACAAGTGCGAAAAGTGGTTTTTCAACACTAACACAAGTGCGAAAAGTGGTTTTTCAACACTAACACAAGTGCGAAAAGTGTTTTTTCCACACTAATACAAGTACAAAAGTGGTTTCCTGCACCAACACAGTGCGAAAAGTGGTTTTTCAACACTACCACAAGTGCGAAAAGTGTTTTTGCCACACTAATACAAGTGCAAAAGTGGTTTCCTGCACCAACACAAGTGCGAAAAGTGGTTTTTCAACACTATCACAAGTGCAAAAAGTGTTTTTTCCACACTAATATAAGTGCAAAAGTGGTTTCCTGCACCAACAGAAGTGCGAAAAGTGGTTTTTCAACACTAACACAAGTGCGAAAAGTGGTTTTTCAACACTAACACAAGTGCGAAAAGTGTTTATTCCACAATAATACAAGTGCAAAAGTGGTTTCCTACACCAACACAACTGCGAAAAGTGGTTTTTCAACACTAACACAAGTGCGAAAAGTGGTTTTTCAACACTAACACAAGTGCGAAAAGTGGTTTTTCAACACTATCACAAGTGCAAAAAGTGTTTTTTCCACACTAATACAAGTGCAAAAGAGGTTTCCTGCACCAACACAAGTGCGAAAAGTGGTTTTTCAACACTAACACAAGTGCGAAAAGTGGTTTTTCAACACTAACACAAGTGCGAAAAGTGGTTTTTCCACACTAATACAAGTGCAAAAGTGGTTTCCTGCACCAACACAAGTGCGAAAAGTGGTTTTTCAACACTATCACAAGTGCAAAAAGTGTTTTTTCCACACTAATATAAGTGCAAAAGTGGTTTCCTGCATCAACAGAAGTGCGAAAAGTGGATTTTCAACACTAACACAAGTGCGAAAAGTGGTTTTTCAACACTAACACAAGTGCGAAAAGTGTTTTTTCCACACTAATGCAAGTGCAAAAGTGGTTTCCTACACCAACACAAGTGCGAAAAGTCGTTTTTCAACACTAACACAAGTGCGAAAAGTGGTTTTTCAACACTAACACAAGTGCGAAAAGTGGTTTTTAAACACTATCACAAGTGCAAAAAGTGTTTTTTCGACACTAATACAAGTGCAAAAGAGGTTTCCTGCACCAACACAAGTGCGAAAAGTGGTTTTTCAACACTAACACTAGTGCGAAAAGTGGTTTTTCAACACTAACACAAGTGCGAAAAGTGGTTTTTCCACACTAATACAAGTGCAAAAGTGGTTTCCTGCACCAACACAAGTGCGAAAAGTGGTTTTTCAACACTAACACAAGTGCGAAAAGTGGTTTTTCAACACTATCACAAGTGCAAAAAGTGTTTTTTCCACACTAATACAAGTGAAAAAGTGGTTTCCTGCACCAACACAAGTGCGAAAAGTGGTTTTTCAACACTAACACAAGTGCGAAAAGTGGTTTTTCAACACTCTCAGAAGTGCAAAAAGTGTTTTTTCCACACTAATACAAGTGCAAAAGTGGTTTCCTGCACCAACACAATTGCGAAAAGTGGTTTTTCAACACTAACACAAGTGCGAAAAGTGGTTTTTCAACACTATCACAAGTGCAAAAAGTGTTTTTTCCACACTAATACAAGTGCAAAAGTGGTTTCCTGCACCAACACAAGTGCGAAAAGTGGTTTTTCAACACTACCACAAGTGCGACAAGTGGTTTTTCAACACTAACACAAGTGCGAAAGTGCTTTTTCCACGCTAGCACAAGTGCAAAAGTGGTTTCCTGCACCAACACAAGTGCGAAAAGTGGTTTTTCAACACTAATACAAGTGTGAAAAGTGGTTTTTCAACACTATCACAAGTGCAAAAAGTGTTTTTTCCACACTAATACAAGTGCAAAATTGGTTTCCTGCACCAACACAAGTGCGAAAAGTGGTTTTTCAACACTAACACAAGTGCGAAAAGTGGTTTTTCAACACTATCACAAGTGCAAAAAGTGTTTTTTCCACACTAATACAAGTGCAAAAGTGGTTTCCTGCACGAACACAAGTGCGAAAAGTGGTTTTTCAACACTAACACAAGTGCGAAAAGTGGTTTTTCAACACTAACACAAGTGCGAAAAGTGGTTTTTCAACTCTATCACAAGTGCAAAAAGTGTTTTTTCAACACTAATACAAGTGCAAAAGTGGTTTCCTGCACCAACAGAAGTGCGAAAAGTGGTTTTTCAACACTAACACAAGTGCGAAAAGTGGTTTTTCAACACTAACACAAGTGCGAAAAGTGTTTTTTCCACACTAATACAAGTACAAATGTGGTTTCCTGCACCAACACAAGTGCGAAAAGTGGTTTTTCAACACTATCACAAGTGCAAAAAGTGTTTTTTCCACACTAATATAAGTGCAAAAGTGGTTTCCTGCACCAACAGAAGTGCGAAAAGTGGTTTTTCAACACTAACACAAGTGCGAAAAGTGGTTTTTCAACACTAACACAAGTGCGAAAAGTGTTTTTTCCACACTAATACAAGTGCAAAAGTGGTTTCCTACACCAACACAACTGCGAAAAGTGGTTTTTCAACACTAACACAAGTGCGAATAGTGGTTTTTCAACACTAACACAAGTGCGAAAAGTGGTTTTTCAACACTATCACAAGTGCAAAAAGTGTTTTTTCCACACTAATACAAGTGCAAAAGAGGTTTCCTGCACCAACACAAGTGCGAAAAGTGGTTTTTCAACACTAACACAAGTGCGAAAAGTGGTTTTTCAACACTAACACAAGTGCGAAAAGTGGTTTTTCAACACTAACACAATTGCGAAAAGTGGTTTTTCCACACTAATACAAGTGCAAAAGTGGTTTCCTGCACCAACACAAATGCGAAAAGTGGTTTTTCAACACTATCACAAGTGCAAAAAGTGTTTTTTCCACACTAATATAAGTGCAAAAGTGGTTTCCTGCACCAACAGAAGTGCGAAAAGTGGTTTTTCAACACAAACACAAGTGCGAAAAGTGGTTTTTCAACACTAACACAAGTGCGAAAAGTGTTTTTTCCACACTAATACAAGTGCAAAAGTGGTTTCCTACACCAACACAAGTGCAAAAAGTCGTTTTTCAACACTAACACAAGTGCGAAAAGTGGTTTTTCAACACTAACACAAGTGCGAAAAGTGGTTTTTAAACACTATCACAAGTGCAAAAAGTGTTTTTTCGACACTAATACAAGTGCAAAAGAGGTTTCCTGCACCAACACAAGTGTGAAACGTGGTTTTTCAACACTATCACAAGTGCAAAAAGTGTTTTTTCCACACTAATACAAGTGCAAAAGTGGTTTCCTGCACCAACACAAGTGCGAAAAGTGGTTTTTCAACACTAACACAAGTGCGAAAAGTGGTTTTTCAACACTATCACAAGTGCAAAAAGTGTTTTTTCCACACTAATACAAGTGGGAAAAGTGGTTTTCCAACACAAACACAAGTGTAAAAGTGGTTTTGCAACACCAACACAAGTGAGACAAATGGTTTTGCAACAATAACACAAGTGCAAAAAGTGGTTTTCAACACTATCACAAGTGCGAAAAGTGGTTTTTCAACACTATCACAAGTGCAAAAAGTGTTTTTTCCACACTAATACAAGTGCAAAAGAGGTTTCCTGCACCAACACAAGTGCGAAAAGTGGTTTTTCAACACTAACACAAGTGCGAAAAGTGGTTTTTTCCACACTAATACAAGTGCAAAAGTGGTTTCCTGCACCAACACAAGTGCGAAAAGTGGTTTTTCAACACTAACACAAGTGCGAAAAGTGGTTTTTCAACACTATCACAAGTGCAAAAAGTGTTTTTTCCACACTAATACAAGTGCAAAAGTGGTTTCCTGCACCAACACAAGTGCGAAAAGTGGTTTTTCAACACTAACACAAGTGCGAAAAGTGGTTTTTCAACACTATCACAAGTGCAAAAAGTGTTTTTTCCACACTAATACAAGTGCAAAAGTGGTTTCCTGCACCAACAGAAGTGCAAAAAGTGGTTTTTCAACACTAACACAAGTGCGAAAAGTGGTTTTTCAACACTAACACAAGTGCGAAAAGTGTTTTTTCCACACTAATACAAGTACAAAAGTGGTTTCCTGCACCAACACAAGTGCGAAAAGTGGTTTTTCAACACTACCACAAGTGCGAAAAGTGTTTTTGCCACACTAATACAAGTGCAAAAGTGGTTTCCTGCACCAACACAAGTGCGAAAAGTGGTTTTTCAACACTATCACAAGTGCAAAAAGTGTTTTTTCCACACTAATATAAGTGCAAAAGTGGTTTCCTGCACCAACAGAAGTGCGAAAAGTGGTTTTTCAACACTAACACAAGTGCGAAAAGTGGTTTTTCAACACTAACACAAGTGCGAAAAGTGTTTTTTCCACACTAATACAAGTGCAAAAGTGGTTTCCTACACCAACACAACTGCGAAAAGTGGTTTTTCAACACTAACACAAGTGCGAAAAGTGGTTTTTCAACACTAACACAAGTGCGAAAAGTGGTTTTTCAACACTATCACAAGTGCAAAAAGTGTTTTTTCCACACTAATACAAGTGCAAAAGAGGTTTCCTGCACCAACACAAGTGCGAAAAGTGGTTTTTCAACACTAACACAAGTGCGAAAAGTGGTTTTTCAACACTAACACAAGTGCGAAAAGTGGTTTTTCAACACTAACACAAGTGCGAAAAGTGGTTTTTCCACACTAATACAAGTGCAAAAGTGGTTTCCTGCACCAACAGAAGTGCGAAAAGTGGTTTTTCAACACTAACACAAGTGCGAAAAGTGGTTTTTCAACACTAACACAAGTGCGAAAAGTGTTTTTTCCACACTAATACAAGTGCAAAAGTGGTTTCCTACACCAACACAAGTGCGAAAAGTCGTTTTTCAACACTAACACAAGTGCGAAAAGTGGTTTTTCAACACTAACACAAGTGCGAAAAGTGGTTTTTAAACACTATCACAAGTACAAAAAGTGTTTTTTCGACACTAATACAAGTGCAAAAGAGGTTTCCTGCACCAACACAAGTGCGAAAAGTGGTTTTTCAACACTAACACTAGTGCGAAAAGTGGTTTTTCAACACTAACACAAGTGCGAAAAGTGGTTTTTCCACACTAATACAAGTGCAAAAGTGGTTTCCTGCACCAACACAAGTGCGAAAAGTGGTTTTTCAACACTAACACAAGTGCGAAAAGTGGTTTTTCAACACTATCACAAGTGCAAAAAGTGTTTTTTCCACACTAATACAAGTGCAAAAGTGGTTTCCTGCACCAACACAAGTGCGAAAAGTGGTTTTTCAACACTAACACAAGTGCAAAAAGTGGTTTTTCAACACTCTCAGAAGTGCAAAAAGTGTTTTTTCCACACTAATACAAGTGCAAAAGTGGTTTCCTGCACCAACACAATTGCGAAAAGTGGTTTTTCAACACTAACACAAGTGCAAAAAGTGGTTTTTCAACACTAACACAAGTGCGAAAAGTGGTTTTTCAACACTAACACAAGTGCGAAAAGTGTTTTTTCCACACTAATACAAGTGCAAAAGTGGTTTCCTGCACCAACACAAGTGCGAAAAGTGGTTTTTCAACACTAACACAAGTGTGAAAAGTGGTTTTTCAACACTAACACAAGTGCGAAAAGTGGTTTTTCAACACTATCACAAGTGCAAAAAGTGTTTTTTCCACACTAATACAAGTGCAAAAGTGGTTTCCTGCACCAACACAAGTGCGAAAAGTGGTTTTTCAACACTACCACAAGTGCGACAAGTGGTTTTTCAACACTAACACAAGTGCGAAAGTGGTTTTTCCACGCTAGCACAAGTGCAAAAGTGGTTTCCTGCACCAACACAAGTGCGAAAAGTGGTTTTTCAACACTAACACAAGTGCGAAAAGTGGTTTTTCAACACTATCACAAGTGCAAAAAGTGTTTTTTCCACACTAATACAAGTGCAAAATTGGTTTCCTGCACCAACACAAGTGCGAAAAGTGGTTTTTCAACACTAACACAAGTGCGAAAAGTGGTTTTTCAACACTATCACAAGTGCAAAAAGTGTTTTTTCCACACTAATACAAGTGCAAAAGTGGTTTCCTGCACCAACACAAGTGCGAGAAGTGGTTTTTCAACACTAACACAAGTGCGAAAAGTGGTTTTTCAACACTAACACAAGTGCGAAAAGTGGTTTTTCAACTCTATCACAAGTGCAAAAAGTGTTTTTTCAACACTAATACAAGTGCAAAAGTGGTTTCCTGCACCAACACAAGTGCGAAAAGTGGTTTTTCAACACTAACACAAGTGCGAATAGTGGTTTTTCAACACTAACACAAGTGCGAAAAGTGGTTTTTCCACACTAATACAAGTGCAAAAGTGGTTTCCTGCACCAACACAAGTGTGGAACGTGGTTTTTCAACACTAACACAAGTGCGAAAAGTGGTTTTTCAACACTATCACAAGTGCAAAAAGTGTTTTTTCCACACTAATACAAGTGCAAAAGTGGTTTCCTGCACCAACACAAGTGCGAAAAGTGGTTTTTCAACACTAACACAAGTGCGAAAAGTGGTTTTTCAACACTATCACAAGTGCGAAAAGTGGTTTTTCAACACTATCACAAGTGCAAAAAGTGTTTTTTCCACACTAATACAAGTGCAAAAGAGGTTTCCTGCACCAACACAAGTGCGAAAAGTGGTTTTTCAACACTAACACAAGTGCGAAAAGTGGTTTTTCAACACTAACACAAGTGCGAAAAGTGGTTTTTCCACACTAATACAAGTGCAAAAGTGGTTTCCTGCACCAACACAAGTGCGAAAAGTGGTTTTTCAACACTATCACAAGTGCAAAAAGTGTTTTTTCCACACTAATATAAGTGCAAAAGTGGTTTCCTGCACCAACAGAAGTGCGAAAAGTGGTTTTTCAACACTAACACAAGTGCGAAAAGTGGTTTTTCAACACTAACACAAGTGCGAAAAGTGTTTTTTCCACACTAATACAAGTGCAAAAGTGGTTTCCTGCACCAACACAATTGCGAAAAGTGGTTTTTCAACACTAACACAAGTGCGAAAAGTGTTTTTTCAACACTAACACAAGTGCGAAAAGTGGTTTTTCAACACTAACACAAGTGCGAAAAGTGTTTTTTCCACACTAATACAAGCGCAAAAGTGGTTTCCTGCACCAACACAAGTGCGAAAAGGGGTTTTTCAACACTAACACAAGTGTGAAAAGTGGTTTTTCAACACTAACACAAGTGCAAAAAGTGGTTTTTCAACACTATCACAAGTGCAAAAAGTGTTTTTTCCACACTAATACAAGTGCAAAAGTGGTTTCCTGCACCAACACAAGTGCGAAAAGTGGTTTTTCAACACTATCACAAGTGCAAAAAGTGTTTTTTCCACACTAATATAAGTGCAAAAGTGGTTTCCTGCACCAACAGAAGTGCGAAAAGTGGTTTTTCAACACTAACACAAGTGCGAAAAGTGGTTTTTCAACACTAACACAAGTGCGAAAAGTGTTTTTCCACACTAATACAAGTGCAAAAGTGGTTTCCTACACCAACACAAGTGCGAAAAGTCGTTTCTCAACACTAACACAAGTGCGAAAAGTGGTTTTTCAACACTAACACAAGTGCGAAAAGTGGTTTTTCAACACTATCACAAGTGCAAAAAGTGTTTTTTCCACACTAATACAAGTGCAAAAGTGGTTTCCTACACCAACACAAGTGCGAAAAGTCGTTTTTCAACACTAACACAAGTGCGAAAAGTGGTTTTTCAACACTAACACAAGTGCGAAAAGTGGTTTTTAAACACTATCACAAGTGCAAAAAGTGTTTTTTCGACACTAATACAAGTGCAAAAGAGGTTTCCTGCACCAACACAAGTGCGAAAAGTGGTTTTTCAACACTAACACTAGTGCGAAAATGGTTTTTCAACACTAACACAAGTGCGAAAAGTGGTTTTTCTACACTAATACAAGTGCAAAAGTGGTTTCCTGCACCAACACAAGTGCGAAAAGTGGTTTTTCAACACTAACACAAGTGCGAAAAGTGGTTTTTCAACACTATCACAAGTGCAAAAAGTGTTTTATCCACACTAATACAAGTGCAAAAGTGGTTTCCTGCACCAACACAAGTGCGAAAAGTGGTTTTTCAACACTAACACAAGTGCGAAAAGTGGTTTTTCAACACTCTCAGAAGTGCAAAAAGTGTTTTTTCCACACTAATACAAGTGCAAAAGTGGTTTCCTGCACCAACACAAGTGCGAAAAGTGGTTTTTCAACACTATCACAAGTGCAAAAAGTGTTTTTTCCACACTAATATAAGTGCAAAAGTGGTTTCCTGCACCAACAGAAGTGCGAAAAGTGGTTTTTCAACACTAACACAAGTGCGAAAAGTGGTTTTTCAACACTAACACAAGTGCGAAAAGTGTTTTTTCCACACTAATACAAGTGCAAAAGTGGTTTCCTACACCAACACAACTGCGAAAAGTGGTTTTTCAACACTAACACAAGTGCGAAAAGTGGTTTTTCAACACTAACACAAGTGCGAAAAGTGGTTTTTCAACACTATCACAAGTGCAAAAAGTGTTTTTTCCACACTAATACAAGTGCAAAAGAGGTTTCCTGCACCAACACAAGTGCGAAAAGTGGTTTTTCAACACTAACACAAGTGCGAAAAGTGGTTTTTCAACACTAACACAAGTGCGAAAAGTGGTTTTTCAACACTAACACAAGTGCGAAAAGTGGTTTTTCCACACTAATACAAGTGCAAAAGTGGTTTCCTGCACCAACAGAAGTGCGAAAAGTGGTTTTTCAACACTAACACAAGTGCGAAAAGTGGTTTTTCAACACTAACACAAGTGCGAAAAGTGTTTTTTCCACACTAATACAAGTGCAAAAGTGGTTTCCTACACCAACACAAGTGCGAAAAGTCGTTTTTCAACACTAACACAAGTGCGAAAAGTGGTTTTTCAACACTAACACAAGTGCGAAAAGTGGTTTTTAAACACTATCACAAGTACAAAAAGTGTTTTTTCGACACTAATACAAGTGCAAAAGAGGTTTCCTGCACCAACACAAGTGCGAAAAGTGGTTTTTCAACACTAACACTAGTGCGAAAAGTGGTTTTTCAACACTAACACAAGTGCGAAAAGTGGTTTTTCCACACTAATACAAGTGCAAAAGTGGTTTCCTGCACCAACACAAGTGCGAAAAGTGGTTTTTCAACACTAACACAAGTGCGAAAAGTGGTTTTTCAACACTATCACAAGTGCAAAAAGTGTTTTTTCCACACTAATACAAGTGCAAAAGTGGTTTCCTGCACCAACACAAGTGCGAAAAGTGGTTTTTCAACACTAACACAAGTGCAAAAAGTGGTTTTTCAACACTCTCAGAAGTGCAAAAAGTGTTTTTTCCACACTAATACAAGTGCAAAAGTGGTTTCCTGCACCAACACAATTGCGAAAAGTGGTTTTTCAACACTAACACAAGTGCAAAAAGTGGTTTTTCAACACTAACACAAGTGCGAAAAGTGGTTTTTCAACACTAACACAAGTGCGAAAAGTGTTTTTTCCACACTAATACAAGTGCAAAAGTGGTTTCCTGCACCAACACAAGTGCGAAAAGTGGTTTTTCAACACTAACACAAGTGTGAAAAGTGGTTTTTCAACACTAACACAAGTGCGAAAAGTGGTTTTTCAACACTATCACAAGTGCAAAAAGTGTTTTTTCCACACTAATACAAGTGCAAAAGTGGTTTCCTGCACCAACACAAGTGCGAAAAGTGGTTTTTCAACACTACCACAAGTGCGACAAGTGGTTTTTCAACACTAACACAAGTGCGAAAGTGGTTTTTCCACGCTAGCACAAGTGCAAAAGTGGTTTCCTGCACCAACACAAGTGCGAAAAGTGGTTTTTCAACACTAACACAAGTGCGAAAAGTGGTTTTTCAACACTATCACAAGTGCAAAAAGTGTTTTTTCCACACTAATACAAGTGCAAAATTGGTTTCCTGCACCAACACAAGTGCGAAAAGTGGTTTTTCAACACTAACACAAGTGCGAAAAGTGGTTTTTCAACACTATCACAAGTGCAAAAAGTGTTTTTTCCACACTAATACAAGTGCAAAAGTGGTTTCCTGCACCAACACAAGTGCGAGAAGTGGTTTTTCAACACTAACACAAGTGCGAAAAGTGGTTTTTCAACACTAACACAAGTGCGAAAAGTGGTTTTTCAACTCTATCACAAGTGCAAAAAGTGTTTTTTCAACACTAATACAAGTGCAAAAGTGGTTTCCTGCACCAACACAAGTGCGAAAAGTGGTTTTTCAACACTAACACAAGTGCGAATAGTGGTTTTTCAACACTAACACAAGTGCGAAAAGTGGTTTTTCCACACTAATACAAGTGCAAAAGTGGTTTCCTGCACCAACACAAGTGTGGAACGTGGTTTTTCAACACTAACACAAGTGCGAAAAGTGGTTTTTCAACACTATCACAAGTGCAAAAAGTGTTTTTTCCACACTAATACAAGTGCAAAAGTGGTTTCCTGCACCAACACAAGTGCGAAAAGTGGTTTTTCAACACTAACACAAGTGCGAAAAGTGGTTTTTCAACACTATCACAAGTGCGAAAAGTGGTTTTTCAACACTATCACAAGTGCAAAAAGTGTTTTTTCCACACTAATACAAGTGCAAAAGAGGTTTCCTGCACCAACACAAGTGCGAAAAGTGGTTTTTCAACACTAACACAAGTGCGAAAAGTGGTTTTTCAACACTAACACAAGTGCGAAAAGTGGTTTTTCCACACTAATACAAGTGCAAAAGTGGTTTCCTGCACCAACACAAGTGCGAAAAGTGGTTTTTCAACACTATCACAAGTGCAAAAAGTGTTTTTTCCACACTAATATAAGTGCAAAAGTGGTTTCCTGCACCAACAGAAGTGCGAAAAGTGGTTTTTCAACACTAACACAAGTGCGAAAAGTGGTTTTTCAACACTAACACAAGTGCGAAAAGTGTTTTTTCCACACTAATACAAGTGCAAAAGTGGTTTCCTGCACCAACACAATTGCGAAAAGTGGTTTTTCAACACTAACACAAGTGCGAAAAGTGTTTTTTCAACACTAACACAAGTGCGAAAAGTGGTTTTTCAACACTAACACAAGTGCGAAAAGTGTTTTTTCCACACTAATACAAGCGCAAAAGTGGTTTCCTGCACCAACACAAGTGCGAAAAGGGGTTTTTCAACACTAACACAAGTGTGAAAAGTGGTTTTTCAACACTAACACAAGTGCAAAAAGTGGTTTTTCAACACTATCACAAGTGCAAAAAGTGTTTTTTCCACACTAATACAAGTGCAAAAGTGGTTTCCTGCACCAACACAAGTGCGAAAAGTGGTTTTTCAACACTATCACAAGTGCAAAAAGTGTTTTTTCCACACTAATATAAGTGCAAAAGTGGTTTCCTGCACCAACAGAAGTGCGAAAAGTGGTTTTTCAACACTAACACAAGTGCGAAAAGTGGTTTTTCAACACTAACACAAGTGCGAAAAGTGTTTTTCCACACTAATACAAGTGCAAAAGTGGTTTCCTACACCAACACAAGTGCGAAAAGTCGTTTCTCAACACTAACACAAGTGCGAAAAGTGGTTTTTCAACACTAACACAAGTGCGAAAAGTGGTTTTTCAACACTATCACAAGTGCAAAAAGTGTTTTTTCCACACTAATACAAGTGCAAAAGTGGTTTCCTACACCAACACAAGTGCGAAAAGTCGTTTTTCAACACTAACACAAGTGCGAAAAGTGGTTTTTCAACACTAACACAAGTGCGAAAAGTGGTTTTTAAACACTATCACAAGTGCAAAAAGTGTTTTTTCGACACTAATACAAGTGCAAAAGAGGTTTCCTGCACCAACACAAGTGCGAAAAGTGGTTTTTCAACACTAACACTAGTGCGAAAAGTGGTTTTTCAACACTAACACAAGTGCGAAAAGTGGTTTTTCTACACTAATACAAGTGCAAAAGTGGTTTCCTGCACCAACACAAGTGCGAAAAGTGGTTTTTCAACACTAACACAAGTGCGAAAAGTGGTTTTTCAACACTATCACAAGTGCAAAAAGTGTTTTATCCACACTAATACAAGTGCAAAAGTGGTTTCCTGCACCAACACAAGTGCGAAAAGTGGTTTTTCAACACTAACACAAGTGCGAAAAGTGGTTTTTCAACACTCTCAGAAGTGCAAAAAGTGTTTTTTCCACACTAATACAAGTGCAAAAGTGGTTTCCTGCACCAACACAAGTGCGAAAAGTGGTTTTTCAACACTATCACAAGTGCAAAAAGTGTTTTTTCCACACTAATATAAGTGCAAAAGTGGTTTCCTGCACCAACAGAAGTGCGAAAAGTGGTTTTTCAACACTAACACAAGTGCGAAAAGTGGTTTTTCAACACTAACACAAGTGCGAAAAGTGTTTTTTCCACACTAATACAAGTGCAAAAGTGGTTTCCTACACCAACACAACTGCGAAAAGTGGTTTTTCAACACTAACACAAGTGCGAAAAGTGGTTTTTCAACACTAACACAAGTGCGAAAAGTGGTTTTTCAACACTATCACAAGTGCAAAAAGTGTTTTTTCCACACTAATACAAGTGCAAAAGAGGTTTCCTGCACCAACACAAGTGCGAAAAGTGGTTTTTCAACACTAACACAAGTGCGAAAAGTGGTTTTTCAACACTAACACAAGTGCGAAAAGTGGTTTTTCAACACTAACACAAGTGCGAAAAGTGGTTTTTCCACACTAATACAAGTGCAAAAGTGGTTTCCTGCACCAACAGAAGTGCGAAAAGTGGTTTTTCAACACTAACACAAGTGCGAAAAGTGGTTTTTCAACACTAACACAAGTGCGAAAAGTGTTTTTTCCACACTAATACAAGTGCAAAAGTGGTTTCCTACACCAACACAAGTGCGAAAAGTCGTTTTTCAACACTAACACAAGTGCGAAAAGTGGTTTTTCAACACTAACACAAGTGCGAAAAGTGGTTTTTAAACACTATCACAAGTACAAAAAGTGTTTTTTCGACACTAATACAAGTGCAAAAGAGGTTTCCTGCACCAACACAAGTGCGAAAAGTGGTTTTTCAACACTAACACTAGTGCGAAAAGTGGTTTTTCAACACTAACACAAGTGCGAAAAGTGGTTTTTCCACACTAATACAAGTGCAAAAGTGGTTTCCTGCACCAACACAAGTGCGAAAAGTGGTTTTTCAACACTAACACAAGTGCGAAAAGTGGTTTTTCAACACTATCACAAGTGCAAAAAGTGTTTTTTCCACACTAATACAAGTGCAAAAGTGGTTTCCTGCACCAACACAAGTGCGAAAAGTGGTTTTTCAACACTAACACAAGTGCGAAAAGTGGTTTTTCAACACTCTCAGAAGTGCAAAAAGTGTTTTTTCCACACTAATACAAGTGCAAAAGTGGTTTCCTGCACCAACACAATTGCGAAAAGTGGTTTTTCAACACTAACACAAGTGCAAAAAGTGGTTTTTCAACACTAACACAAGTGCGAAAAGTGGTTTTTCAACACTAACACAAGTGCGAAAAGTGGTTTTTCCACACTAATACAAGTGCAAAAGTGGTTTCCTGCACCAACACAAGTGTGGAACGTGGTTTTTCAACACTAACACAAGTGCGAAAAGTGGTTTTTCAACACTATCACAAGTGCAAAAAGTGGTTTTTCCACACTAATACAAGTGCAAAAGTGGTTTCCTGCACCAACACAAGTGCGAAAAGTGGTTTTTCAACACTAACACAAGTGCGAAAAGTGGTTTTTCAACACTATCACTAGTGCAAAAAGTGTTTTTTCCACACTAATACAAGTGGGAAAAGTGGTTTTCCAACACAAACACAAGTGTAAAAGTGGTTTTGCAACACCAACACAAGTGAGACAAATGGTTTTGCAACAATAACACAAGTGCAAAAAGTGGTTTTCAACACTATCACAAGTGCGAAAAGTGGTTTTTCAACACTATCACAAGTGCAAAAAGTGTTTTTTCCACACTAATACAAGTGCAAAAGAGGTTTCCTGCACCAACACAAGTGCGAAAAGTAGTTTTTCAACACTAACACAAGTGCGAAAAGTGGTTTTTCAACACTAACACAAGTGCGAAAAGTGGTTTTTCCACACTAATACAAGTGCAAAAGTGGTTTCCTGCACCAACACAAGTGCGAAAAGTGGTTTTTCAACACTATCACAAGTGCAAAAAGTGTTTTTTCCACACTAATATAAGTGCAAAAGTGGTTTCCTGCACCAACAGAAGTGCGAAAAGTGGTTTTTCAACACTAACACAAGTGCGAAAAGTGGTTTTTCAACACTAACACAAGTGCGAAAAGTGTTTTTTCCACACTAATACAAGTGCAAAAGTGGTTTCCTGCACCAACACAATTGCGAAAAGTGGTTTTTCAACACTAACACAAGTGCGAAAAGTGTTTTTTCAACACTAACACAAGTGCGAAAAGTGGTTTTTCAACACTAACACAAGTGCGAAAAGTGTTTTTTCCACACTAATACAAGCGCAAAAGTGGTTTCCTGCACCAACACAAGTGCGAAAAGGGGTTTTTCAACACTAACACAAGTGTGAAAAGTGGTTTTTCAACACTAACACAAGTGCAAAAAGTGGTTTTTCAACACTATCACAAGTGCAAAAAGTGTTTTTTCCACACTAATACAAGTGCAAAAGTGGTTTCCTGCACCAACACAAGTGCGAAAAGTGGTTTTTCAACACTATCACAAGTGCAAAAAGTGTTTTTTCCACACTAATATAAGTGCAAAAGTGGTTTCCTGCACCAACAGAAGTGCGAAAAGTGGTTTTTCAACACTAACACAAGTGCGAAAAGTGGTTTTTCAACACTAACACAAGTGCGAAAAGTGTTTTTCCACACTAATACAAGTGCAAAAGTGGTTTCCTACACCAACACAAGTGCGAAAAGTCGTTTCTCAACACTAACACAAGTGCGAAAAGTGGTTTTTCAACACTAACACAAGTGCGAAAAGTGGTTTTTCAACACTATCACAAGTGCAAAAAGTGTTTTTTCCACACTAATACAAGTGCAAAAGTGGTTTCCTACACCAACACAAGTGCGAAAAGTCGTTTTTCAACACTAACACAAGTGCGAAAAGTGGTTTTTCAACACTAACACAAGTGCGAAAAGTGGTTTTTAAACACTATCACAAGTGCAAAAAGTGTTTTTTCGACACTAATACAAGTGCAAAAGAGGTTTCCTGCACCAACACAAGTGCGAAAAGTGGTTTTTCAACACTAACACTAGTGCGAAAAGTGGTTTTTCAACACTAACACAAGTGCGAAAAGTGGTTTTTCCACACTAATACAAGTGCAAAAGTGGTTTCCTGCACCAACACAAGTGCGAAAAGTGGTTTTTCAACACTAACACAAGTGCGAAAAGTGGTTTTTCAACACTATCACAAGTGCAAAAAGTGTTTTATCCACACTAATACAAGTGCAAAAGTGGTTTCCTGCACCAACACAAGTGCGAAAAGTGGTTTTTCAACACTAACACAAGTGCGAAAAGTGGTTTTTCAACACTCTCAGAAGTGCAAAAAGTGTTTTTTCCACACTAATACAAGTGCAAAAGTGGTTTCCTGCACCAACACAATTGCGAAAAGTGGTTTTTCAACACTAACACAAGTGCAAAAAGTGGTTTTTCAACACTAACACAAGTGCGAAAAGTGGTTTTTCAACACTAACACAAGTGCGAAAAGTGTTTTTTCCACACTAATACAAGTGCAAAAGTGGTTTCCTGCACCAACACAAGTGCGAAAAGTGGTTTTTCAACACTATCACAAGTGCAAAAAGTGTTTTTTCCACACTAATATAAGTGCAAAAGTGGTTTCCTGCACCAACAGAAGTGCGAAAAGTGGTTTTTCAACACTAACACAAGTGCGAAAAGTGGTTTTTCAACACTAACACAAGTGCGAAAAGTGTTTTTTCCACACTAATACAAGTGCAAAAGTGGTTTCCTACACCAACACAAGTGCGAAAAGTCGTTTTTCAACACTAACACAAGTGCGAAAAGTGGTTTTTCAACACTAACACAAGTGCGAAAAGTGGTTTTTCAACACTATCACAAGTGCAAAAAGTGTTTTTTCCACACTAATACAAGTGCAAAAGTGGTTTCCTACACCAACACAAGTGCGAAAAGTCGTTTTTCAACACTAACACAAGTGCGAAAAGTGGTTTTTCAACACTAACACAAGTGCGAAAAGTGGGTTTTTCAACACTATCACAAGTGCAAAAAGTGTTTTTTCCACACTAATACAAGTGCAAAAGTGGTTTCCTGCACCAACACAAGTGCGAAAAGTGGTTTTTCAACACTAACACAAGTGCGAAAAGTGGTTTTTCAACACTCTCAGAAGTGCAAAAAGTGTTTTTTCCACACTAATACAAGTGCAAAAGTGGTTTCCTGCACCAACACAATTGCGAAAAGTGGTTTTTCAACACTACCACAAGTGCGACAAGTGGTTTTTCAACACTAACACAAGTGCGAAAGTGGTTTTTCCACGCTAGCACAAGTGCAAAAGTGGTTTCCTGCACCAACACAAGTGCGAAAAGTGGTTTTTCAACACTAACACAAGTGCGAAAAGTGGTTTTTCAACACTAACACAAGTGTGAAAAGTGGTTTTTCAACACTAACACAAGTGCGAAAAGTGGTTTTTCAACACTAACACAAGTGCGAAAAGTGGTTTTTCAACACTATCACAAGTGCAAAAAGTGTTTTTTCCACACTAATACAAGTGCAAAAGTGGTTTCCTGCACCAACACAATTGCGAAAAGTGGTTTTTCAACACTAACACAAGTGCAAAAAGTGGTTTTTCAACACTAACACAAGTGCGAAAAGTGGTTTTTCAACACTAACACAAGTGCGAAAAGTGTTTTTTCCACACTAATACAAGTGCAAAAGTGGTTTCCTGCACCAACACAAGTGCGAAAAGTGGTTTTTCAACACTAACACAAGTGTGAAAAGTGGTTTTTCAACACTAACACAAGTGCGAAAAGTGGTTTTTCAACACTATCACAAGTGCAAAAAGTGTTTTTTCCACACTAATACAAGTGCAAAAGTGGTTTCCTGCACCAACACAAGTGCGAAAAGTGGTTTTTCAACACTACCACAAGTGCGACAAGTGGTTTTTCAACACTAACACAAGTGCGAAAGTGGTTTTTCCACGCTAGCACAAGTGCAAAAGTGGTTTCCTGCACCAACACAAGTGCGAAAAGTGGTTTTTCAACACTAACACAAGTGCGAAAAGTGGTTTTTCAACACTATCACAAGTGCAAAAAGTGTTTTTTCCACACTAATACAAGTGCAAAATTGGTTTCCTGCACCAACACAAGTGCGAAAAGTGGTTTTTCAACACTAACACAAGTGCGAAAAGTGGTTTTTCAACACTATCACAAGTGCAAAAAGTGTTTTTTCCACACTAATACAAGTGCAAAAGTGGTTTCCTGCACCAACACAAGTGCGAAAAGTGGTTTTTCAACACTAACACAAGTGCGAAAAGTGGTTTTTCAACACTAACACAAGTGTGAAAAGTGGTTTTTCAACTCTATCACAAGTGCAAAAAGTGTTTTTTCAACACTAATACAAGTGCAAAAGTGGTTTCCTGCACCAACACAAGTGCGAAAAGTGGTTTTTCAACACTAACACAAGTGCGAATAGTGGTTTTTCAACACTAACACAAGTGCGAAAAGTGGTTTTTCCACACTAATACAAGTGCAAAAGTGGTTTCCTGCACCAACACAAGTGTGGAACGTGGTTTTTCAACACTAACACAAGTGGGAAAAGTGGTTTTTCAACACTATCACAAGTGCAAAAAGTGTTTTTTCCACACTAATACAAGTGCAAAAGTGGTTTCCTGCACCAACACAAGTGCGAAAAGTGGTTTTTCAACACTAACACAAGTGCGAAAAGTGGTTTTTCAACACTATCACAAGTGCAAAAAGTGTTTTTTCCACACTAATACAAGTGGGAAAAGTGGTTTTCCAACACAAACACAAGTGTAAAAGTGGTTTTGCAACACCAACACAAGTGAGACAAATGGTTTTGCAACAATAACACAAGTGCAAAAAGTGGTTTTCAACACTATCACAAGTGCGAAAAGTGGTTTTTCAACACTATCACAAGTGCAAAAAGTGTTTTTTCCACACTAATACAAGTGCAAAAGAGGTTTCCTGCACCAACACAAGTGCGAAAAGTGGTTTTTCAACACTAACACAAGTGCGAAAAGTGGTTTTTCAACACTAACACAAGTGCGAAAAGTGGTTTTTCCACACTAATACAAGTGCAAAAGTGGTTTCCTGCACCAACACAAGTGCGAAAAGTGGTTTTTCAACACTATCACAAGTGCAAAAAGTGTTTTTTCCACACTAATATAAGTGCAAAAGTGGATTCCTGCACCAACAGAAGTGCGAAAAGTGGTTTTTCAAAACTAACACAAGTGCGAAAAGTGGTTTTTCAACACTAACACAAGTGCGAAAAGTGTTTTTTCCACACTAATACAAGTGCAAAAGTGGTTTCCTGCACCAACACAATTGCGAAAAGTGGTTTTTCAACACTAACACAAGTGCGAAAAGTGTTTTTTCAACACTAACACAAGTGCGAAAAGTGGTTTTTCAACACTAACACAAGTGCGAAAAGTGGTTTCCTGCACCAACACAAGTGCGAAAAGGGGTTTTTCAACACTAACACAAGTGTGAAAAGTGGTTTTTCAACACTAACACAAGTGCGAAAAGTGGTTTTTCAACACTATCACAAGTGCAAAAAGTGTTTTTTCCACACTAATACAAGTGCAAAAGTGGTTTCCTGCACCAACACAAGTGCGAAAAGTGGTTTTTCAACACTATCACAAGTGCAAAAAGTGTTTTTTCCACACTAATATAAGTGCAAAAGTGGTTTCCTGCACCAACAGAAGTGCGAAAAGTGGTTTTTCAACACTAACACAAGTGCGAAAAGTGGTTTTTCAACACTAACACAAGTGCGAAAAGTGTTTTTTCCACACTAATACAAGTGCAAAAGTGGTTTCCTACACCAACACAAGTGCGAAAAGTCGTTTTTCAACACTAACACAAGTGCGAAAAGTGGTTTTTCAACACTAACACAAGTGCGAAAAGTGGTTTTTAAACACTATCACAAGTGCAAAAAGTGTTTTTTCGACACTAATACAAGTGCAAAAGAGGTTTCCTGCACCAACACAAGTGCGAAAAGTGGTTTTTCAACACTAACACTAGTGCGAAAAGTGGTTTTTCAACACTAACACAAGTGCGAAAAGTGGTTTTTCCACACTAATACAAGTGCAAAAGTGGTTTCCTGCACCAACACAAGTGCGAAAAGTGGTTTTTCAACACTAACACAAGTGCGAAAAGTGGTTTTTCAACACTATCACAAGTGCAAAAAGTGTTTTTCCACACTAATACAAGTGCAAAAGTGGTTTCCTGCACCAACACAAGTGCGAAAAGTGGTTTTTCAACACTAACACAAGTGCGAAAAGTGGTTTTTCAACACTCTCAGAAGTGCAAAAAGTGTTTTTTCCACACTAATACAAGTGCAAAAGTGGTTTCCTGCACCAACACAATTGCGAAAAGTGGTTTTTCAACACTAACACAAGTGCAAAAAGTGGTTTTTCAACACTAACACAAGTGCGAAAAGTGGTTTTTCAACACTAACACAAGTGCGAAAAGTGTTTTTTCCACACTAATACAAGTGCAAAAGTGGTTTCCTGCACCAACACAAGTGCGAAAAGTGGTTTTTCAACACTAACACAAGTGCGAAAAGTGGTTTTTCAACACTAACACAAGTGCGAAAAGTGGTTTTTCAACACTATCACAAGTGCAAAAAGTGTTTTTTCCACACTAATACAAGTGCAAAAGTGGTTTCCTGCACCAACACAAGTGCAAAAAGTGGTTTTTCAACACTACCACAAGTGCGACAAGTGGTTTTTCAACACTAACACAAGTGCGAAAGTGGTTTTTCCACGCTAGCACAAGTGCAAAAGTGGTTTCCTGCACCAACACAAGTGCGAAAAGTGGTTTTTCAACACTAACACAAGTGCGAAAAGTGGTTTTTCAACACTATCACAAGTGCAAAAAGTGTTTTTTCCACACTAATACAAGTGCAAAATTAGTTTCCTGCACCAACACAAGTGCGAAAAGTGGTTTTTCAACACTAACACAAGTGCGAATAGTGTTTTTTCAACACTAACACAAGTGCGAAAAGTGGTTTTTCCACACTAATACAAGTGCAAAAGTGATTTCCTGCACCAACACAAGTGTGAAACGTGGTTTTTCAACACTAACACAAGTGCGAAAAGTGGTTTTTCAACACTATCACAAGTGCAAAAAGTGTTTTTTCCACACTAATACAAGTGCAAAAGTGGTTTCCTGCACCAACACAAGTGCGAAAAGTGGTTTTTCAACACTAACACAAGTGCGAAAAGTGGTTTTTCAACACTATCACAAGTGCAAAAAGTGTTTTTTCCACACTAATACAAGTGGGAAAAGTGGTTTTCCAACACAAACACAAGTGTAAAAGTGGTTTTGCAACACCAACACAAGTGAGACAAATGGTTTTGCAACAATAACACAAGTGCAAAAAGTGGTTTTCAACACTATCACAAGTGCGAAAAGTGGTTTTTCAACACTATCACAAGTGCAAAAAGTGTTTTTTCCACACTAATACAAGTGCAAAAGAGGTTTCCTGCACCAACACAAGTGCGAAAAGTGGTTTTTCAACACTAACACAAGTGCGAAAAGTGGTTTTTCAACACTATCACAAGTGCAAAAAGTGTTTTTTCCACACTAATACAAGTGCAAAATTGGTTTCCTGCACCAACACAAGTGCGAAAAGTGGTTTTTCAACACTAACACAAGTGCGAAAAGTGGTTTTTCAACACTATCACAAGTGCAAAAAGTGTTTTTTCCACACTAATACAAGTGCAAAAGTGGTTTCCTGCACCAACACAAGTGCGAAAAGTGGTTTTTCAACACTAACACAAGTGCGAAAAGTGGTTTTTCAACACTATCACAAGTGCAAAAAGTGTTTTTTCCACACTAATACAAGTGCAAAATTGGTTTCCTGCACCAACACAAGTGCGAAAAGTGGTTTTTCAACACTAACACAAGTGCGAAAAGTGGTTTTTCAACACTATCACAAGTGCAAAAAGTGTTTTTTCCACACTAATACAAGTGCAAAAGTGGTTTCCTGCACCAACACAAGTGCGAAAAGTGGTTTTTCAACACTAACACAAGTGCGAAAAGTGGTTTTTCAACACTAACACAAGTGCGAAAAGTGGTTTTTCAACTCTATCACAAGTGCAAAAAGTGTTTTTTCAACACTAACACAAGTGCGAAAAGTGGTTTTTCCACACTAATACAAGTGCAAAAGTGGTTTCCTGCACCAACACAAGTGTGGAACATGGTTTTTCAACACTAACACAAGTGCGAAAAGTGGTTTTTCAACACTATCACAAGTGCAAAAAGTGTTTTTTCCACACTAATACAAGTGCAAAAGTGGTTTCCTGCACCAACACAAGTGCGAAAAGTGGTTTTTCAACACTAACACAAGTGCGAAAAGTGGTTTTTCAACACTATCACAAGTGGAAAAAGTGTTTTTTCCACACTAATACAAGTGGGAAAAGTGGTTTTCCAACACAAACACAAGTGTAAAAGTGGTTTTGCAACACCAACACAAGTGAGACAAATGGTTTTGCAACAATAACACAAGTGCAAAAAGTGGTTTTCAACACTATCACAAGTGCGAAAAGTGGTTTTTCAACACTATCACAAGTGCAAAAAGTGTTTTTTCCACACTAATACAAGTGCAAAAGAGGTTTCCTGCACCAACACAAGTGCGAAAAGTGGTTTTTCAACACTAACACAAGTGCGAAAAGTGGTTTTTCAACACTAACACAAGTGCGAAAAGTGGTTTTTCCACACTAATACAAGTGCAAAAGTGGTTTCCTGCACCAACACAAGTACGAAAAGTGGTTTTTCAACACTATCACAAGTGCAAAAAGTGTTTTTTCCACACTAATATAAGTGCAAAAGTGGTTTCCTGCACCAACAGAAGTGCGAAAAGTGGTTTTTCAACACTAACACAAGTGCGAAAAGTGGTTTTTCAACACTAACACAAGTGTGAAAAGTGTTTTTTCCACACTAATACAAGTGCAAAAGTGGTTTCCTGCACCAACACAATTGCGAAAAGTGGTTTTTCAACACTAACACAAGTGCGAAAAGTGTTTTTTCAACACTAACACAAGTGCGAAAAGTGGTTTTTCAACACTAACACAAGTGCGAAAAGTGTTTTTTCCACACTAATACAAGTGCAAAAGTGGTTTCCTGCACCAACACAAGTGCGAAAAGGGGTTTTTCAACACTAACACAAGTGTGAAAAGTGGTTTTTCAACACTAACACAAGTGCGAAAAGTGGTTTTTCAACACTATCACAAGTGCAAAAAGTGTTTTTTCCACACTAATACAAGTGCAAAAGTGGTTTCCTGCACCAACACAAGTGCGAAAAGTGGTTTTTCAACACTATCACAAGTGCAAAAAGTGTTTTTTCCACACTACTATAAGTGCAAAAGTGGTTTCCTGCACCAACAGAAGTGCGAAAAGTGGTTTTTCAACACTAACACAAGTGCGAAAAGTGGTTTTTCAACACTAACACAAGTGCGAAAAGTGTTTTTTCCACACTAATACAAGTGCAAAAGTGGTTTCCTACACCAACACAAGTGCGAAAAGTCGTTTTTCAAAACTAACACAAGTGCGAAAAGTGGTTTTTCAACACTAACACAAGTGCAAAAAGTGGTTTTTAAACACTATCACAAGTGCAAAAAGTGTTTTTTCGACACTAATACAAGTGCAAAAGAGGTTTCCTGCACCAACACAAGTGCGAAAAGTGGTTTTTCAACACTAACACTAGTGCGAAAAGTGGTTTTTCAACACTAACACAAGTGCGAAAAGTGGTTTTTCCACACTAATACAAGTGCAAAAGTGGTTTCCTGCACCAACACAAGTGCGAAAAGTGGTTTTTCAACACTAACACAAGTGCGAAAAGTGGTTTTTCAACACTATCACAAGTGCAAAAAGTGTTTTTCCACACTAATACAAGTGCAAAAGTGGTTTCCTGCACCAACACAAGTGCGAAAAGTGGTTTTTCAACACTAACACAAGTGCGAAAAGTGGTTTTTCAACACTCTCAGAAGTGCAAAAAGTGTTTTTTCCACACTAATACAAGTGCAAAAGTGGTTTCCTGCACCAACACAATTGCGAAAAGTGGTTTTTCAACACTAACACAAGTGCAAAAAGTGGTTTTTCAACACTAACACAAGTGCGAAAAGTGGTTTTTCAACACTAACACAAGTGCGAAAAGTGTTTTTTCCACACTAATACAAGTGCAAAAGTGGTTTCCTGCACCAACACAAGTGCGAAAAGTGGTTTTTCAACACTAACACAAGTGCGAAAAGTGGTTTTTCAACACTAACACAAGTGCGAAAAGTGGTTTTTCAACACTATCACAAGTGCAAAAAGTGTTTTTTCCACACTAATACAAGTGCAAAAGTGGTTTCCTGCACCAACACAAGTGCAAAAAGTGGTTTTTCAACACTACCACAAGTGCGACAAGTGGTTTTTCAACACTAACACAAGTGCGAAAGTGGTTTTTCCAAGCTAGCACAAGTGCAAAAGTGGTTTCCTGCACCAACACAAGTGCGAAAAGTGGTTTTTCAACACTAACACAAGTGCGAAAAGTGGTTTTTCAACACTAACACAAGTGCGAAAAGTGTTTTTTCCACACTAATACAAGTGCAAAAGTGGTTTCCTGCACCAACACAAGTGCGAAAAGTGGTTTTTCAACACTAACACAAGTGCGAAAAGTGGTTTTTCAACACTAACACAAGTGCGAAAAGTGGTTTTTCAACACTAACACAAGTGCGAAAAGTGTTTTTTCCACACTATTACAAGTGCAAAAGTGGTTTCCTGCACCAACACAAGTGCGAAAAGTGGTTTTTCAACACTAACACAAGTGCGAAAAGTGGTTTTTCAACACTAACACACGTGCGAAAAGTGGTTTTTCAACACTATCACAAGTGCAAAAAGTGTTTTTTCCACACTAATACAAGTGCAAAAGTGGTTTCCTGCACCAACACAATTGCGAAAAGTGGTTTTTCAACACTAACACAAGTGCGAAAAGTGGTTTTTCAACACTAACACAAGTGCGAAAAGTGGTTTTTCAACACTAACACAAGTGCGAAAAGTGTTTTTTCCACACTAATACAAGTGCAAAAGTGGTTTCCTGCACCAACACAAGTGCGAAAAGTGGTTTTTCAACACTAACACAAGTGCGAAAAGTGGTTTTTCAACACTAACACAAGTGCAAAAAGTGGTTTTTAAACACTATCACAAGTGCAAAAAGTGTTTTTTCGACACTAATACAAGTGCAAAAGAGGTTTCCTGCACCAACACAAGTGCGAAAAGTGGTTTTTCAACACTAACACTAGTGCGAAAAGTGGTTTTTCAACACTAACACAAGTGCGAAAAGTGGTTTTTCCACACTAATACAAGTGCAAAAGTGGTTTCCTGCACCAACACAAGTGCGAAAAGTGGTTTTTCAACACTAACACAAGTGCGAAAAGTGGTTTTTCAACACTATCACAAGTGCAAAAAGTGTTTTTCCACACTAATACAAGTGCAAAAGTGGTTTCCTGCACCAACACAAGTGCGAAAAGTGGTTTTTCAACACTAACACAAGTGCGAAAAGTGGTTTTTCAACACTCTCAGAAGTGCAAAAAGTGTTTTTTCCACACTAATACAAGTGCAAAAGTGGTTTCCTGCACCAACACAATTGCGAAAAGTGGTTTTTCAACACTAACACAAGTGCAAAAAGTGGTTTTTCAACACTAACACAAGTGCGAAAAGTGGTTTTTCAACACTAACACAAGTGCGAAAAGTGTTTTTTCCACACTAATACAAGTGCAAAAGTGGTTTCCTGCACCAACACAAGTGCGAAAAGTGGTTTTTCAACACTAACACAAGTGCGAAAAGTGGTTTTTCAACACTAACACAAGTGCGAAAAGTGGTTTTTCAACACTATCACAAGTGCAAAAAGTGTTTTTTCCACACTAATACAAGTGCAAAAGTGGTTTCCTGCACCAACACAAGTGCAAAAAGTGGTTTTTCAACACTACCACAAGTGCGACAAGTGGTTTTTCAACACTAACACAAGTGCGAAAGTGGTTTTTCCACGCTAGCACAAGTGCAAAAGTGGTTTCCTGCACCAACACAAGTGCGAAAAGTGGTTTTTCAACACTAACACAAGTGCGAAAAGTGGTTTTTCAACACTAACACAAGTGCGAAAAGTGTTTTTTCCACACTAATACAAGTGCAAAAGTGGTTTCCTGCACCAACACAAGTGCGAAAAGTGGTTTTTCAACACTAACACAAGTGCGAAAAGTGGTTTTTCAACACTAACACAAGTGCGAAAAGTGGTTTTTCAACACTAACACAAGTGCGAAAAGTGTTTTTTCCACACTATTACAAGTGCAAAAGTGGTTTCCTGCACCAACACAAGTGCGAAAAGTGGTTTTTCAACACTAACACAAGTGCGAAAAGTGGTTTTTCAACACTAACACACGTGCGAAAAGTGGTTTTTCAACACTATCACAAGTGCAAAAAGTGTTTTTTCCACACTAATACAAGTGCAAAAGTGGTTTCCTGCACCAACACAATTGCGAAAAGTGGTTTTTCAACACTAACACAAGTGCGAAAAGTGGTTTTTCAACACTAACACAAGTGCGAAAAGTGGTTTTTCAACACTAACACAAGTGCGAAAAGTGTTTTTTCCACACTAATACAAGTGCAAAAGTGGTTTCCTGCACCAACACAAGTGCGAAAAGTGGTTTTTCAACACTAACACAAGTGCGAAAAGTGGTTTTTCAACACTAACACAAGTGCGAAAAGTGGTTTTTCAACACTATCACAAGTGCAAAAAGTGTTTTTTCCACACTAATACAAGTGCAAAAGTGGTTTCCTGCACCAACACAAGTGCGAAAAGTGGTTTTTCAACACTAACACAAGTGCGAAAAGTGGTTTTTCAACACTAACACAAGTGCGAAAAGTGGTTTTTCCACGCTAACACAAGTGCAAAAAGTGGTTTTTCAACACTAACACAAGTGCGAAAAGTGGTTTTTCAACACTATCACAAGTGCAAAAAGTGTGTTTTCCACACTAATACAAGTGCAAAATTGGTTTCCTGCACCAACACAAGTGGGAAAAGTGGTTTTTCAACACTATCACAAGTGCAAAAAGTGTTTTTTCCACACTAATACAAGTGCAAAAGTGGTTTCCTGCACCAACACAAGTGCGAAAAGTGGTTTTTCAACACTAACACAAGTGCGAAAAGTGGTTTTTCAACACTAACACAAGTGCGAAAAGTGGTTTTTCAACACTATCACAAGTGCAAAAAGTGTTTTTTCCACACTAATACAAGTGGGAAAAGTGGTTTTCCAACACAAACACAAGTGTAAAAGTGGTTTTGCAACACCAACACAAGTGAGACAAATGGTTTTGCAACAATAACACAAGTGCAAAAAGTGGTTTTCAACACTATCACAAGTGCGAAAAGTGGTTTTTCAACACTATCACAAGTGCAAAAAGTGTTTTTTCCACACTAATACAAGTGCAAAAGAGGTTTCCTGCACCAACACAAGTGCGAAAAGTGGTTTTTCAACACTAACACAAGTGCGAAAAGTGGTTTTTCAACACTAACACAAGTGCGAAAAGTGGTTTTTCCACACTAATACAAGTGCAAAAGTGGTTTCCTGCACCAACACAAGTGCGAAAAGTGGTTTTTCAACACTAACACCGAAAAGTGGTTTTTCAATACTATCACAAGTGCAAAAAGTGTTTTTTCCACACTAATACAAGTGCAAAAGTGGTTTCCTGCACCAACACAAGTGCGAAAAGTGGTTTTTCAACACTAACACAAGTGCGAAAAGTGGTTTTTCAACACTATCACAAGTGCAAAAAGTGTTTTTTCCACACTAATACAAGTGCAAAAGTGGTTTCCTGCACCAACACAATTGCGAAAAGTGGTTTTTCAACACTAACACAAGTGCGAAAAGTGGTATTTCAACACTATCACAAGTGCGAAAAGTGGTTTTTCAACACTAACACAAGTGCGAAAAGTGTTTTTTCCACACTAATACAAGTGCAAAAGTGGTTTCCTGCACCAACACAAGTGCGAAAAGTGGTTTTTCAACACTAACACAAGTGCGAAAAGTGGTTTTTCAACACTAACACAAGTGCGAAAAGTGGTTTTTCAACACTATCACAAGTGCAAAAAGTGTTTTTTCCACACTATCACAAGTGCAAAAAGTGTTTTTTCCACACTAATACAAGTGCAAAAGTGGTTTCCTGCACCAACACAAGTGCAAAAAGTGGTTTTTCAACACTAACACAAGTACGAAAAGTGGTTTTTCAACACTAACACAAGTGCGAAAAGTGGTTTTTCCACGCTAATACAAGTGCAAAAGTGGTTTCCTGCACCAACACAAGTGCGAAAAGTGGTTTTTCAACACTAACACAAGTGCGAAAAGTGGTTTTTCAACACTAACACAAGTGCGAAAAGTGGTTTTTCAACTCTATCACAAGTGCAAAAAGTGTTTTTTCCACACTAATACAAGTGCAAAAGTGGTTTCCTGCACCAACACAAGTGCGAAAAGTGGTTTTTCAACACTAACACAAGTGCAAAAAGTGTTTTTTCCACACTAATACAAGTGGGAAAAGTGGTTTTCCAACACAAACACAAGTGTAAAAGTGGTTTTGCAACACCAACACAAGTGAGACAAATGGTTTTGCAACAATAACACAAGTGCAAAAAGTGGTTTTCAACACTATCACAAGTGCGAAAAGTGGTTTTTCAACACTATCACAAGTGCAAAAAGTGTTTTTTCCACACTAATACAAGTGCAAAAGAGGTTTCCTGCACCAACACAAGTGCGAAAAGTGGTTTTTCAACACTAACACAAGTGCGAAAAGTGGTTTTTCAACACTAACACAAGTGCGAAAAGTGGTTTTCAACACTATCACAAGTGCGAAAAGTGGTTTTTCAACACTATCACAAGTGCAAAAAGTGTTTTTTCCACACTAATACAAGTGCAAAAGAGGTTTCCTGCACCAACACAAGTGCGAAAAGTGGTTTTTCAACACTAACACAAGTGCGAAAAGTGGTTTTTCAACACTAACACAAGTGCGAAAAGTGGTTTTTCCACACTAATACAAGTGCAAAAGTGGTTTCCTGCACCAACACAAGTGCGAAAAGTGGTTTTTCAACACTAACACCGAAAAGTGGTTTTTCAATACTATCACAAGTGCAAAAAGTGTTTTTTCCACACTAATACAAGTGCAAAAGTGGTTTCCTGCACCAACACAAGTGCGAAAAGTGGTTTTTCAACACTAACACAAGTGCGAAAAGTGGTTTTTCAACACTATCACAAGTGCAAAAAGTGTTTTTTCCACACTAATACAAGTGCAAAAGTGGTTTCCTGCACCAACACAATTGCGAAAAGTGGTTTTTCAACACTAACACAAGTGCGAAAAGTGGTATTTCAACACTAACACAAGTGCGAAAAGTGGTTTTTCAACACTAACACAAGTGCGAAAAGTGTTTTTTCCACACTAATACAAGTGCAAAAGTGGTTTCCTGCACCAACACAAGTGCGAAAAGTGGTTTTTCAACACTAACACAAGTGCGAAAAGTGGTTTTTCAACACTAACACAAGTGCGAAAAGTGGTTTTTCAACACTATCACAAGTGCAAAAAGTGTTTTTTCCACACTATCACAAGTGCAAAAAGTGTTTTTTCCACACTAATACAAGTGCAAAAGTGGTTTCCTGCACCAACACAAGTGCAAAAAGTGGTTTTTCAACACTAACACAAGTACGAAAAGTGGTTTTTCAACACTAACACAAGTGCGAAAAGTGGTTTTTCCACGCTAATACAAGTGCAAAAGTGGTTTCCTGCACCAACACAAGTGCGAAAAGTGGTTTTTCAACACTAACACAAGTGCGAAAAGTGGTTTTTCAACACTATCACAAGTGCAAAAAGTGTTTTTTCCACACTAATACAAGTGCAAAATTGGTTTCCTGCACCAACACAAGTGTGAAAAGTGGTTTTTCAACACTAACACAAGTGCGAAAAGTGGTTTTTCAACACTATCACAAGTGCAAAAAGTGTTTTTTCCACACTAATACAAGTGCAAAAGTGGTTTCCTGCACCAACACAAGTGCGAAAAGTGGTTTTTCAACACTAACACAAGTGCGAAAAGTGGTTTTTCAACACTAACACAAGTGCGAAAAGTGGTTTTTCAACTCTATCACAAGTGCAAAAAGTGTTTTTTCCACACTAATACAAGTGCAAAAGTGGTTTCCTGCACCAACACAAGTGCGAAAAGTGGTTTTTCAACACTAACACAAGTGCGAAAAGTGGTTTTTCAACACTAACACAAGTGCGAAAAGTGGTTTTTCCACACTAATACAAGTGCAAAAGTGGTTTCCTGCACCAACACAAGTGCGAAACGTGGTTTTTCAACACTAACACAAGTGCGAAAAGTGGTTTTACAACACTATCACAAGTGCAAAAAGTGTTTTTTCCACACTAATACAATTGGGAAAAGTGGTTTTCCAACACAAACACAAGTGTAAAAGTGGTTTTGCAACACCAACACAAGTGAGACAAATGGTTTTGCAACAATAACACAAGTGCAAAAAGTGGTTTTCAACGCCAGCACAAGTGCGAAAAGTGGTTCTGCAACACAAGCTCAAGTGTGGAAAGTGGTTTTCAACATGAACACAGTTGCAAAAAGTGGTTTTCAACACTAACCAAAGTGCGAAAAGTTGTTTTCAACACCAGCACAAGTGCGGAAAGTGCGGAAAGTGGCCTGCAACACAGGCACAAGTGTCGAATGTGGTTTTCAACATGATAACAAGTGTGGAAAGTGGTTAAGCAACACTAGCTCAAGTGCAGACAGTGGTTTTCAATGCCAGCACAAGTGCGAAAAGTGTTTTTGCAACACTAACACAAGTGAGACAAATGGTCTTGCAACACTAACGCAAGTGCAAAAAGTGGTTTTAAACAGTAACAGGAGTGCGAAAAGTGGTTTTCAATACTAGCAGAAGTGCAAAAGGTTGTTTTCAACGCCAGCACAAGTGCAGATAGTGGTTTTTCAATACTAGCACATGTGTAAAAAGTGGTATTAATGTCAGCACAAGTGTGGAAAGTGGTTCGGCAACACCAGCTCAAGTGCGGAAAGTAGTTTTGCAACACTAACACAAGTGCGAAAAGTGGTTTTGCAACACTAACACAAATGTTAAAGTGGTTTTTCAACACTAACACAAGTGCGATAAGTGGTTTTCAATGCCAGTACGAGTGTGGAAAGTGGTTTTGCAACACTAACACAAGTGTGAAAAGTGGTTTGCAACATGAACACAGTTGCAAAAAGTGGTTTTCAACACTAACAAAAGTGCGAAAAGTTGTTTTCAACACGAGCACAAGTGCGGAAAGTGGTTTTGCAACACAGGCACAAGTGTCGAACGTGGTTTTGCAACACCAGCTCAAGTGAAGAGAGTGGTTTTCAATGCCAGCACAAGTGCGAAAAGTGGTTTTGCAACACTAGCTCAAGTGCGGAAAGTGGTTTCCAATGCCAGCACAAGTGCGGAAAGTAGTTCTGCAACACCAGCTCAAGTGCGGAAAGTGGTTTTCAACCCCAGCACAAGTGCGGAAAATGGTTTTGCAACACTAACACAAGTGCAAAAAGTGGTTTTGCAACACTAACACAAGTGTGAAAATTGGTTTACAACAGTCGCACGAGTGCGGAAAGTGGTTTGCAACACTAACACAAGTGTGGAAAGTGGTTTTCAACATGAGCACAAGTGCGACAAGTGGTTTTGCAATACTAACCCAATTGCAAAAACTGGTTTTCAACACTAGCACAAGTGCGGAAAGTGGTTTTCAATGCCAGCACACGTGTATAAATTGGTTTTGCAACACTAAGACAAATGCGAGTTGTGGTTTTCAACACTAGCGCAAGTGCAAAAGTGGTTTCCTGCACCAACACAAGTGCGAAAAGTGGTTTTTCAACACTAACACAAGTGCGAAAAGTGGTTTTTCAACACTAACACAAGTGCGAAAAGTGTTTTTTCCACACTAATACAAGTGCAAAAGTGGTTTCCTACACCAACACAAGTGCGAAAAGTCGTTTTTCAACACTAACACAAGTGCGAAAAGTGGTTTTTCAACACTAACACAAGTGCAAAAAGTGGTTTTTAAACACTATCACAAGTGCAAAAAGTGTTTTTTCGACACTAATACAAGTGCAAAAGAGGTTTCCTGCACCAACACAAGTGCGAAAAGTGGTTTTTCAACACTAACACTAGTGCGAAAAGTGGTTTTTCAACACTAACACAAGTGCGAAAAGTGGTTTTTCAACACTAACACAAGTGCGAAAAGTGTTTTTTCCACACTAATACAAGTGCAAAAGTGGTTTCCTGCACCAACACAAGTGCGAAAAGTGGTTTTTCAACACTAACACAAGTGCGAAAAGTGGTTTTTCAACACTAACACAAGTGCGAAAAGTGGTTTTTCAACACTATCACAAGTGCAAAAAGTGTTTTTCCACACTAATACAAGTGCAAAAGTGGTTTCCTGCACCAACACAAGTGCGAAAAGTGGTTTTTCAACACTAACACAAGTGCGAAAAGTGGTTTTTCAACACTCTCAGAAGTGCGACAAGTGGTTTTTCAACACTAACACAAGTGCGAAAGTGGTTTTTCCACGCTAGCACAAGTGCAAAAGTGGTTTCCTGCACCAACACAAGTGCGAAAAGTGGTTTTTCAACACTAACACAAGTGCGAAAAGTGGTTTTTCAACACTAACACAAGTGCGAAAAGTGTTTTTTCCACACTAATACAAGTGCAAAAGTGGTTTCCTGCACCAACACAAGTGCGAAAAGTGGTTTTTCAACACTAACACAAGTGCGAAAAGTGGTTTTTCAACACTAACACAAGTGCGAAAAGTGGTTTTTCAACACTATCACAAGTGCAAAAAGTGTTTTTTCCACACTAATACAAGTGCAAAAGTGGTTTCCTGCACCAACACAAGTGCAAAACGTGGTTTTTCAACACTACCACAAGTGCGACAAGTGGTTTTTCAACACTAACACAAGTGCGAAAGTGGTTTTTCCACGCTAGCACAAGTGCAAAAGTGGTTTCCTGCACCAACACAAGTGCGAAAAGTGGTTTTTCAACACTAACACAAGTGCGAAAAGTGGTTTTTCAACACTAACACAAGTGCGAAAAGTGTTTTTTCCACACTAATACAAGTGCAAAAGTGGTTTCCTGCACCAACACAAGTGCGAAAAGTGGTTTTTCAACACTAACACAAGTGCGAAAAGTGGTTTTTCAACACTAACACAAGTGCGAAAAGTGGTTTTTCAACACTAACACAAGTGCGAAAAGTGTTTTTTCCACACTATTACAAGTGCAAAAGTGGTTTCCTGCACCAACACAAGTGCGAAAAGTGGATTTTCAACACTAACACAAGTGCGAAAAGTGGTTTTTCAACACTAACACACGTGCGAAAAGTGGTTTTTCAACACTATCACAAGTGCAAAAAGTGTTTTTTCCACACTAATACAAGTGCAAAAGTGGTTTCCTGCACCAACACAATTGCGAAAAGTGGTTTTTCAACACTAACACAAGTGCGAAAAGTGGTTTTTCAACACTAACACAAGTGCGAAAAGTGGTTTTTCAACACTAACACAAGTGCGAAAAGTGTTTTTTCCACACTAATACAAGTGCAAAAGTGGTTTCCTGCACCAACACAAGTGCGAAAAGTGGTTTTTCAACACTAACACAAGTGCGAAAAGTGGTTTTTCAACACTAACACAAGTGCAAAAAGTGGTTTTTAAACACTATCACAAGTGCAAAAAGTGTTTTTTCGACACTAATACAAGTGCAAAAGAGGTTTCCTGCACCAACACAAGTGCGAAAAGTGGTTTTTCAACACTAACACTAGTGCGAAAAGTGGTTTTTCAACACTAACACAAGTGCGAAAAGTGGTTTTTCCACACTAATACAAGTGCAAAAGTGGTTTCCTGCACCAACACAAGTGCGAAAAGTGGTTTTTCAACACTAACACAAGTGCGAAAAGTGGTTTTTCAACACTATCACAAGTGCAAAAAGTGTTTTTCCACACTAATACAAGTGCAAAAGTGGTTTCCTGCACCAACACAAGTGCGAAAAGTGGTTTTTCAACACTAACACAAGTGCGAAAAGTGGTTTTTCAACACTCTCAGAAGTGCAAAAAGTGTTTTTTCCACACTAATACAAGTGCAAAAGTGGTTTCCTGCACCAACACAATTGCGAAAAGTGGTTTTTCAACACTAACACAAGTGCAAAAAGTGGTTTTTCAACACTAACACAAGTGCGAAAAGTGGTTTTTCAACACTAACACAAGTGCGAAAAGTGTTTTTTCCACACTAATACAAGTGCAAAAGTGGTTTCCTGCACCAACACAAGTGCGAAAAGTGGTTTTTCAACACTAACACAAGTGCGAAAAGTGGTTTTTCAACACTAACACAAGTGCGAAAAGTGGTTTTTCAACACTATCACAAGTGCAAAAAGTGTTTTTTCCACACTAATACAAGTGCAAAAGTGGTTTCCTGCACCAACACAAGTGCAAAAAGTGGTTTTTCAACACTACCACAAGTGCGACAAGTGGTTTTTCAACACTAACACAAGTGCGAAAGTGGTTTTTCCACGCTAGCACAAGTGCAAAAGTGGTTTCCTGCACCAACACAAGTGCGAAAAGTGGTTTTTCAACACTAACACAAGTGCGAAAAGTGGTTTTTCAACACTAACACAAGTGCGAAAAGTGTTTTTTCCACACTAATACAAGTGCAAAAGTGGTTTCCTGCACCAACACAAGTGCGAAAAGTGGTTTTTCAACACTAACACAAGTGCGAAAAGTGGTTTTTCAACACTTACACAAGTGCGAAAAGTGGTTTTTCAACACTAACACAAGTGCGAAAAGTGTTTTTTCCACACTATTACAAGTGCAAAAGTGGTTTCCTGCACCAACACAAGTGCGAAAAGTGGTTTTTCAACACTAACACAAGTGCGAAAAGTGGTTTTTCAACACTAACACACGTGCGAAAAGTGGTTTTTCAACACTATCACAAGTGCAAAAAGTGTTTTTTCCACACTAATACAAGTGCAAAAGTGGTTTCCTGCACCAACACAATTGCGAAAAGTGGTTTTTCAACACTAACACAAGTGCGAAAAGTGGTTTTTCAACACTAACACAAGTGCGAAAAGTGGTTTTTCAACACTAACACAAGTGCGAAAAGTGTTTTTTCCACACTAATACAAGTGCAAAAGTGGTTTCCTGCACCAACACAAGTGCGAAAAGTGGTTTTTCAACACTAACACAAGTGCGAAAAGTGGTTTTTCAACACTAACACAAGTGCGAAAAGTGGTTTTTCAACACTATCACAAGTGCAAAAAGTGTTTTTTCCACACTAATACAAGTGCAAAAGTGGTTTCCTGCACCAACACAAGTGCGAAAAGTGGTTTTTCAACACTAACACAAGTGCGAAAAGTGGTTTTTCAACACTAACACAAGTGCGAAAAGTGGTTTTTCCACGCTAACACAAGTGCAAAAAGTGGTTTTTCAACACTAACACAAGTGCGAAAAGTGGTTTTTCAACACTATCACAAGTGCAAAAAGTGTGTTTTCCACACTAATACAAGTGCAAAATTGGTTTCCTGCACCAACACAAGTGGGAAAAGTGGTTTTTCAACACTATCACAAGTGCAAAAAGTGTTTTTTCCACACTAATACAAGTGCAAAAGTGGTTTCCTGCACCAACACAAGTGCGAAAAGTGGTTTTTCAACACTAACACAAGTGCGAAAAGTGGTTTTTCAACACTAACACAAGTGCGAAAAGTGGTTTTTCAACTCTATCACAAGTGCAAAAAGTGTTTTTTCCACACTAATACAAGTGCAAAAGTGGTTTCCTGCACCAACACAAGTGCGAAAAGTGGTTTTTCAACACTAACACCGAAAAGTGGTTTTTCAATACTATCACAAGTGCAAAAAGTGTTTTTTCCACACTAATACAAGTGCAAAAGTGGTTTCCTGCACCAACACAAGTGCGAAAAGTGGTTTTTCAACACTAACACAAGTGCGAAAAGTGGTTTTTCAACACTATCACAAGTGCAAAAAGTGTTTTTTCCACACTAATACAAGTGCAAAAGTGGTTTCCTGCACCAACACAATTGCGAAAAGTGGTTTTTCAACACTAACACAAGTGCGAAAAGTGGTATTTCAACACTAACACAAGTGCGAAAAGTGGTTTTTCAACACTAACACAAGTGCGAAAAGTGTTTTTTCCACACTAATACAAGTGCAAAAGTGGTTTCCTGCACCAACACAAGTGCGAAAAGTGGTTTTTCAACACTAACACAAGTGCGAAAAGTGGTTTTTCAACACTAACACAAGTGCGAAAAGTGGTTTTTCAACACTATCACAAGTGCAAAAAGTGTTTTTTCCACACTATCACAAGTGCAAAAAGTGTTTTTTCCACACTAATACAAGTGCAAAAGTGGTTTCCTGCACCAACACAAGTGCAAAAAGTGGTTTTTCAACACTAACACAAGTACGAAAAGTGGTTTTTCAACACTAACACAAGTGCGAAAAGTGGTTTTTCCACGCTAATACAAGTGCAAAAGTGGTTTCCTGCACCAACACAAGTGCGAAAAGTGGTTTTTCAACACTAACACAAGTGCGAAAAGTGGTTTTTCAACACTATCACAAGTGCAAAAAGTGTTTTTTCCACACTAATACAAGTGCAAAATTGGTTTCCTGCACCAACACAAGTGTGAAAAGTGGTTTTTCAACACTAACACAAGTGCGAAAAGTGGTTTTTCAACACTATCACAAGTGCAAAAAGTGTTTTTTCCACACTAATACAAGTGCAAAAGTGGTTTCCTGCACCAACACAAGTGCGAAAAGTGGTTTTTCAACACTAACACAAGTGCGAAAAGTGGTTTTTCAACACTAACACAAGTGCGAAAAGTGGTTTTTCAACTCTATCACAAGTGCAAAAAGTGTTTTTTCCACACTAATACAAGTGCAAAAGTGGTTTCCTGCACCAACACAAGTGCGAAAAGTGGTTTTTCAACACTAACACAAGTGCGAAAAGTGGTTTTTCAACACTAACACAAGTGCGAAAAGTGGTTTTTCCACACTAATACAAGTGCAAAAGTGGTTTCCTGCACCAACACAAGTGCGAAACGTGGTTTTTCAACACTAACACAAGTGCGAAAAGTGGTTTTACAACACTATCACAAGTGCAAAAAGTGTTTTTTCCACACTAATACAATTGGGAAAAGTGGTTTTCCAACACAAACACAAGTGTAAAAGTGGTTTTGCAACACCAACACAAGTGAGACAAATGGTTTTGCAACAATAACACAAGTGCAAAAAGTGGTTTTCAACGCCAGCACAAGTGCGAAAAGTGGTTCTGCAACACAAGCTCAAGTGTGGAAAGTGGTTTTCAACATGAACACAGTTGCAAAAAGTGGTTTTCAACACTAACCAAAGTGCGAAAAGTTGTTTTCAACACCAGCACAAGTGCGGAAAGTGGTTTTGCAACACAGGCACAAGTGTCGAATGTGGTTTTCAACATGATAACAAGTGTGGAAAGTGGTTAAGCAACACTAGCTCAAGTGCAGACAGTGGTTTTCAATGCCAGCACAAGTGCGAAAAGTGTTTTTGCAACACTAACACAAGTGAGACAAATGGTCTTGCAACACTAACGCAAGTGCAAAAAGTGGTTTTAAACAGTAACAGGAGTGCGAAAAGTGGTTTTCAATACTAGCAGAAGTGCAAAAGGTTGTTTTCAACGCCAGCACAAGTGCAGATAGTGGTTTTTCAATACTAGCACATGTGTAAAAAGTGGTATTAATGTCAGCACAAGTGTGGAAAGTGGTTCTGCAACACCAGCTCAAGTGCGGAAAGTAGTTTTGCAACACTAACACAAGTGCGAAAAGTGGTTTTGCAACACTAACACAAATGTTAAAGTGGTTTTTCAACACTAACACAAGTGCGATAAGTGGTTTTCAATGCCAGTACGAGTGTGGAAAGTGGTTTTGCAACACTAACACAAGTGTGAAAAGTGGTTTGCAACATGAACACAGTTGCAAAAAGTGGTTTTCAACACTAACAAAAGTGCGAAAAGTTGTTTTCAACACGAGCACAAGTGCGGAAAGTGGTTTTGCAACACAGGCACAAGTGTCGAACGTGGATTTGCAACACCAGCTCAAGTGAAGAGAGTGGTTTTCAATGCCAGCACAAGTGCGAAAAGTGGTTTTGCAACACTAGCTCAAGTGCGGAAAGTGGTTTCCAATGCCAGCACAAGTGCGGAAAGTAGTTCTGCAACACCAGCTCAAGTGCGGAAAGTGGTTTTCAACCCCAGCACAAGTGCGGAAAATGGTTTTGCAACACTAACACAAGTGCAAAAAGTGGTTTTGCAACACTAACACAAGTGTGAAAATTGGTTTACAACAGTCGCACGAGTGCGGAAAGTGGTTTGCAACACTAACACAAGTGTGGAAAGTGGTTTTCAACATGAGCACAAGTGCGATAAGTGGTTTTGCAATACTAACCCAATTGCAAAAAATGGTTTTCAACACTAGCACAAGTGCGGAAAGTGGTTTTCAATGCCAGCACACGTGTATAAATTGGTTTTGCAACACTAAGACAAATGCGAGTTGTGGTTTTCAACACTAGCGCAAGTGCAAAAAGTGGTTTTGCTACACTAACGCAAGTGCGAAAGTGGTTCTGCAAAACTAGCTCAAGTGCGGAAAGTGGTATTCAACGCCAGCACAAGTGTGGAAAGTGGTTTTGCAACAATAACACAAGTGCGAAAAGTGGTTTTGCAACACTAGCACAAGTGTGATAAGTGGTTTTCAACACCAGCTCGAGCACGGAAAGTGGTTTTTGCAACAATAACACAAGTGCAAAAAGTGGTTTTGCAACACAAGCACGAGTGAGAAAAGTGGTTTTGCAACACGAACACAAGTGTGATAAGTGGTTTTCAACACCAGCATGGGCACGGAACGTGGTTTTGCAATACTTAACCAAATGCGAAGTGGTTTTCAACACTAGCACGAGTGCTGAAAGTGGTTTTCAACGGCAGCAGAAGTGTGGAATTGGTTTTTGCAACACTAACACAAATGCGAATAATGGTTTACAACATTGGCACGAGTGTGGAAAGTGGTTTGCAACACTAACACAAGTGTGGAAAGTGGTTCTCAACATGAGCACAAGTGCGATAAGTGGTTTTGCAACACCAACCCAATTGCGAAAAGGCGTTTTCAACACTAGCCCGAGTGCGGTAAGTGGTTTTCCATGCCAGCATAAGTGTGGAAATTGGTTTTTGCAACACTAACACAAGTGCGAAAAGTGGTTTTGCAACACTAACACAAGTGCGAAAAGTGGTTTTGCAACACTAACACAAATGTTAAAGTGGTTTTGCAACACTAACACAAGTGCGATAAGTGGTTTTCAACACGAGCACGAGCGCGGATTGTGGTTTTTGCAACACTAACCCAATTGTGAAAAGTGGTTTTCAACATTAGCACGTGTGCAGAAAGTGGTTTTCAATGCCAGCACAAGTGTGGAAATTGGTTTTGCAACGCTAAGACAAGTGCAAAAAGTGTTTTTTCCACACTAATACAAGTGCAAAATTGGTTTCCTGCACCAACACAAGTGGGAAAAGTGGTTTTTCCACACTAATACAAGTGCAAAATTGGTTTCCTGCACCAACACAAGTGGGAAAAGTGGTTTTTCAACACTATCACAAGTGCAAAAAGTGTTTTTTCCACACTAATACAAGTGCAAAAGTGGTTTCCTGCACCAACACAAGTGCGAAAAGTGGTTTTTCAACACTAACACAAGTGCGAAAAGTGGTTTTTCAACACTATCACAAGTGCAAAAAGTGTTTTTTCCACACTAATACAAGTGGGAAAAGTGGTTTTCCAACACAAACACAAGTGTAAAAGTGGTTTTGCAACACCAACACAAGTGAGACAAATGGTTTTGCAACAATAACACAAGTGCAAAAAGTGGTTTTCAACACTATCACAAGTGCGAAAAGTGGTTTTTCAACACTATCACAAGTGCAAAAAGTGGTTTTTCAACACTATCACAAGTGCAAAAAGTGTTTTTTCCACACTAGTACAAGTGCAAAAGTGGTTTCCTGCACCAACACAAGTGCGAAAAGTGGTTTTTCAACATTAACACAAGTGCGAAAAGTGGTTTTTCAACACTATCACAAGTGCAAAAAGTGTTTTTTCCACACTAATACAAGTGCAAAAGTGGTTTCCTGCACCAACACAATTGCGAAAAGTGGTTTTTCAACACTAACACAAGTGCGAAAAGTGGCATTTCAACACTAACACAAGTGCGAAAAGTGGTTTTTCAACACTAACACAAGTGCGAAAAGTGTTTTTTCCACACTAATACAAGTGCAAAAGTGGTTTCCTGCACCAACACAAGTGCGAAAAGTGGTTTTTCAACACTAACACAAGTGCGAAAAGTGGTTTTTCAACACTAACACAAGTGCGAAAAGTGGTTTTTCAACACTATCACAAGTGCAAAAAGTGTTTTTTCCACACTATCACAAGTGCAAAAAGTGTTTTTTCCACACTAATACAAGTGCAAAAGAGGTTTCCTGCACCAACACAAGTGCGAAAAGTGGTTTTTCAACACTAACACAAGTGCGAAAAGTGGTTTTTCAACACTAACACAAGTGCGAAAAGTGGTTTTTCCACACTAATACAAGTGCAAAAGTGGTTTCCTGCACCAACACAAGTGCGAAAAGTGGTTTTTCAACACTAACACAAGTGCGAAAAGTGGTTTTTCAACACTATCACAAGTGCAAAAAGTGTTTTTTCCACACTAATACAAGTGCAAAAGTGGTTTCCTGCACCAACACAAGTGCGAAAAGTGGTTTTTCAACACTAACACAAGTGCGAAAAGTGGTTTTTCAACACTATCACAAGTGCAAAAAGTGTTTTTTCCACACTAATACAAGTGCAAAAGTGGTTTCCTGCACCAACACAAGTGCGAAAAATGGTTTTTCAACACTAACACAAGTGCGAAAAGTGGTTTTTCAACACTAACACAAGTGCGAAAAGTGTTTTTTCCACACTAATACAAGTACAAAAGTGGTTTCCTGCACCAACACAAGTGCGAAAAGTGGTTTTTCAACACTACCACAAGTGCGAAAAGTGTTTTTGCCACACTAATACAAGTGCAAAAGTGGTTTCCTGCACCAACACAAGTGCGAAAAGTGGTTTTTCAACACTATCACAAGTGCAAAAAGTGTTTTTTCCACACTAATATAAGTGCAAAAGTGGTTTCCTGCACCAACAGAAGTGCGAAAAGTGGTTTTTCAACACTAACACAAGTGCGAAAAGTGGTTTTTCAACACTAACACAAGTGCGAAAAGTGTTTTTTCCACACTAATACAAGTGCAAAAGTGGTTTCCTACACCAACACAAGTGCGAAAAGTGGTTTTTCAACACTAACACAAGTGCGAAAAGTGGTTTTTCCACACTAATACAAGTGCGAAAAGTGGTTTTTCAACACTATCACAAGTGCAAAAAGTGTTTTTTCCACACTAATACAAGTGCAAAAGAGGTTTCCTGCACCAACACAAGTGCGAAAAGTGGTTTTTCAACACTAACACAAGTGCGAAAAGTGGTTTTTCAACACTAACACAAGTGCGAAAAGTGTTTTTTCCACACTAATACAAGTGCAAAAGTGGTTTCCTGCACCAACACAAGTGCGAAAAGTGGTTTTTCAACACTAACACAAGTGCGAAAAGTGGTTTTTCAACACTAACACAAGTGCGAAAAGTGGTTTTTCAACACTAACACAAGTGCGAAAAGTGTTTTTTCCACACTATTACAAGTGCAAAAGTGGTTTCCTGCACCAACACAAGTGCGAAAAGTGGTTTTTCAACACTAACACAAGTGCGAAAAGTGGTTTTTCAACACTAACACACGTGCGAAAAGTGGTTTTTCAACACTATCACAAGTGCAAAAAGTGTTTTTTCCACACTAATACAAGTGCAAAAGTGGTTTCCTGCACCAACACAATTGCGAAAAGTGGTTTTTCAACACTAACACAAGTGCGAAAAGTGGTTTTTCAACACTAACACAAGTGCGAAAAGTGGTTTTTCAACACTAACACAAGTGCGAAAAGTGTTTTTTCCACACTAATACAAGTGCAAAAGTGGTTTCCTGCACCAACACAAGTGCGAAAAGTGGTTTTTCAACACTAACACAAGTGCGAAAAGTGGTTTTTCAACACTAACACAAGTGCGAAAAGTGGTTTTTCAACACTACCACAAGTGCAAAAAGTGTTTTTTCCACACTAATACAAGTGCAAAAGTGGTTTCCTGCACCAACACAAGTGCGAAAAGTGGTTTTTCAACACTAACACAAGTGCGAAAAGTGGTTTTTCAACACTAACACAAGTGCGAAAAGTGGTTTTTCCACGCTAACACAAGTGCAAAAAGTGGTTTTTCAACACTAACACAAGTGCGAAAAGTGGTTTTTCAACACTATCACAAGTGCAAAAAGTGTGTTTTCCACACTAATACAAGTGCAAAATTGGTTTCCTGCACCAACACAAGTGGGAAAAGTGGTTTTTCAACACTATCACAAGTGCAAAAAGTGTTTTTTCCACACTAATACAAGTGCAAAAGTGGTTTCCTGCACCAACACAAGTGCGAAAAGTGGTTTTTCAACACTAACACAAGTGCGAAAAGTGGTTTTTCAACACTAACACAAGTGCGAAAAGTGGTTTTTCAACTCTATCACAAGTGCAAAAAGTGTTTTTTCCACACTAATACAAGTGCAAAAGTGGTTTCCTGCACCAACACAAGTGCGAAAAGTGGTTTTTCAACACTAACACAAGTGCGAAAAGTGGTTTTTCAACACTATCACAAGTGCAAAAAGTGTTTTTTCCACACTAATACAAGTGGGAAAAGTGGTTTTCCAACACAAACACAAGTGTAAAAGTGGTTTTGCAACACCAACACAAGTGAGACAAATGGTTTTGCAACAATAACACAAGTGCAAAAAGTGGTTTTCAACACTATCACAAGTGCGAAAAGTGGTTTTTCAACACTATCACAAGTGCAAAAAGTGTTTTTTCCACACTAATACAAGTGCAAAAGAGGTTTCCTGCACCAACACAAGTGCGAAAAGTGGTTTTTCAACACTAACACAAGTGCGAAAAGTGGTTTTTCAACACTAACACAAGTGCGAAAAGTGGTTTTTCCACACTAATACAAGTGCAAAAGTGGTTTCCTGCACCAACACAAGTGCGAAAAGTGGTTTTTCAACACTAACACAAGTGCGAAAAGTGGTTTTTCAATACTATCACAAGTGCAAAAAGTGTTTTTGCCACACTAATACAAGTGCAAAAGTGGTTTCCTGCACCAACACAAGTGCGAAAAGTGGTTTTTCAACACTAACACAAGTGCGAAAAGTGGTTTTTCAACACTATCACAAGTGCAAAAAGTGTTTTTTCCACACTAATACAAGTGCAAAAGTGGTTTCCTGCACCAACACAATTGCGAAAAGTGGTTTTTCAACACTAACACAAGTGCGAAAAGTGGTATTTCAACACTAACACAAGTGCGAAAAGTGGTTTTTCAACACTAACACAAGTGCGAAAAGTGTTTTTTCCACACTAATACAAGTGCAAAAGTGGTTTCCTGCACCAACACAAGTGCGAAAAGTGGTTTTTCAACACTAACACAAGTGCGAAAAGTGGTTTTTCAACACTAACACAAGTGCGAAAAGTGGTTTTTCAACACTATCACAAGTGCAAAAAGTGTTTTTTCCACACTATCACAAGTGCAAAAAGTGTTTTTTCCACACTAATACAAGTGCAAAAGTGGTTTCCTGCACCAACACAAGTGCGAAAAGTGGTTTTTCAACACTAACACAAGTACGAAAAGTGGTTTTTCAACACTAACACAAGTGCGAAAAGTGGTTTTTCCACGCTAATACAAGTGCAAAAGTGGTTTCCTGCACCAACACAAGTGCGAAAAGTGGTTTTTCAACACTAACACAAGTGCGAAAAGTGGTTTTTCAACACTATCACAAGTGCAAAAAGTGTTTTTTCCACACTAATACAAGTGCAAAATTGGTTTCCTGCACCAACACAAGTGTGAAAAGTGGTTTTTCAACACTAACACAAGTGCGAAAAGTGGTTTTTCAACACTATCACAAGTGCAAAAGTGTTTTTTCCACACTAATACAAGTGCAAAAGTGGTTTCCTGCACCAACACAAGTGCGAAAAGTGGTTTTTCAACACTAACACAAGTGCGAAAAGTGGTTTTTCAACACTAACACAAGTGCGAAAAGTGGTTTTTCAACTCTATCACAAGTGCAAAAAGTGTTTTTTCCACACTAATACAAGTGCAAAAGTGGTTTCCTGCACCAACACAAGTGCGAAAAGTGGTTTTTCAACACTAACACAAGTGCGAAAAGTGGTTTTTCAACACTAACACAAGTGCGAAAAGTGGTTTTTCCACACTAATACAAGTGCAAAAGTGGTTTCCTGCACCAACACAAGTGCGAAACGTGGTTTTTCAACACTAACACAAGTGCGAAAAGTGGTTTTTCAACACTATCACAAGTGCAAAAAGTGTTTTTTCCACACTAATACAATTGGGAAAAGTGGTTTTCCAACACAAACACAAGTGTAAAAGTGGTTTTGCAACACCAACACAAGTGAGACAAATGGTTTTGCAACAATAACACAAGTGCAAAAAGTGGTTTTCAACGCCAGCACAAGTGCGAAAAGTGGTTCTGCAACACAAGCTCAAGTGTGGAAAGTGGTTTTCAACATGAACACAGTTGCAAAAAGTGGTTTTCAACACTAACCAAAGTGCGAAAAGTTGTTTTCAACACCAGCACAAGTGAGGAAAGTGGTTTTGCAACACAGGCACAAGTGTCGAATGTGGTTTTCAACATGATAACAAGTGTGGAAAGTGGTTAAGCAACACTAGCTCAAGTGCAGACAGTGGTTTTCAATGCCAGCACAAGTGCGAAAAGTGTTTTTGCAACACTAACACAAGTGAGACAAATGGTCTTGCAACACTAACGCAAGTGCAAAAAGTGGTTTTAAACAGTAACAGGAGTGCGAAAAGTGGTTTTCAATACTAGCAGAAGTGCAAAAGGTTGTTTTCAACGCCAGCACAAGTGCAGATAGTGGTTTTTCAATACTAGCACATGTGTAAAAAGTGGTATTAAATGTCAGCACAAGTGTGGAAAGTGGTTCGGCAACACCAGCTCAAGTGCGGAAAGTAGTTTTGCAACACTAACACAAGTGCGAAAAGTGGTTTTGCAACACTAACACAAATGTTAAAGTGGTTTTTCAACACTACCACAAGTGTGATAAGTGGTTTTCAATGCCAGTACGAGTGTGGAAAGTGGTTTTGCAACACTAACACAAGTGCAAAAAGTGTTTTTTCCACACTAATACAAGTGGGAAAAGTGGTTTTCCAACACAAACACAAGTGTAAAAGTGGTTTTGCAACACCAACACAAGTGAGACAAATGGTTTTGCAACAATAACACAAGTGCAAAAAGTGGTTTTCAACACTATCACAAGTGCGAAAAGTGGTTTTTCAACACTATCACAAGTGCAAAAAGTGTTTTTTCCACACTAATACAAGTGCAAAAGAGGTTTCCTGCACCAACACAAGTGCGAAAAGTGGTTTTTCAACACTAACACAAGTGCGAAAAGTGGTTTTTCAACACTAACACAAGTGCGAAAAGTGGTTTTTCCACACTAATACAAGTGCAAAAGTGGTTTCCTGCACCAACACAAGTGCGAAAAGTGGTTTTTCAACACTAACACAAGTGCGAAAAGTGGTTTTTCAATACTATCACAAGTGCAAAAAGTGTTTTTTCCACACTAATACAAGTGCAAAAGTGGTTTCCTGCACCAACACAAGTGCGAAAAGTGGTTTTTCAACACTAACACAAGTGCGAAAAGTGGTTTTTCAACACTATCACAAGTGCAAAAAGTGTTTTTTCCACACTAATACAAGTGCAAAAGTGGTTTCCTGCACCAACACAATTGCGAAAAGTGGTTTTTCAACACTAACACAAGTGCGAAAAGTGGTATTTCAACACTAACACAAGTGCGAAAAGTGGTTTTTCAACACTAACACAAGTGCGAAAAGTGTTTTTTCCACACTAATACAAGTGCAAAAGTGGTTTCCTGCACCAACACAAGTGCGAAAAGTGGTTTTTCAACACTAACACAAGTGCGAAAAGTGGTTTTTCAACACTAACACAAGTGCGAAAAGTGGTTTTTCAACACTATCACAAGTGCAAAAAGTGTTTTTTCCACACTATCACAAGTGCAAAAAGTGTTTTTTCCACACTAATACAAGTGCAAAAGTGGTTTCCTGCACCAACACAAGTGCAAAAAGTGGTTTTTCAACACTAACACAAGTACGAAAAGTGGTTTTTCAACACTAACACAAGTGCGAAAAGTGGTTTTTCCACGCTAATACAAGTGCAAAAGTGGTTTCCTGCACCAACACAAGTGCGAAAAGTGGTTTTTCAACACTAACACAAGTGCGAAAAGTGGTTTTTCAACACTATCACAAGTGCAAAAAGTGTTTTTTCCACACTAATACAAGTGCAAAATTGGTTTCCTGCACCAACACAAGTGTGAAAAGTGGTTTTTCAACACTAACACAAGTGCGAAAAGTGGTTTTTCAACACTATCACAAGTGCAAAAAGTGTTTTTTCCACACTAATACAAGTGCAAAAGTGGTTTCCTGCACCAACACAAGTGCGAAAAGTGGTTTTTCAACACTAACACAAGTGCGAAAAGTGGTTTTTCAACACTAACACAAGTGCGAAAAGTGGTTTTTCAACTCTATCACAAGTGCAAAAAGTGTTTTTTCCACACTAATACAAGTGCAAAAGTGGTTTCCTGCACCAACACAAGTGCGAAAAGTGGTTTTTCAACACTATCACAAGTGCAAAAAGTGTTTTTTCCACACTAATACAAGTGGGAAAAGTGGTTTTCCAACACAAACACAAGTGTAAAAGTGGTTTTGCAACACCAACACAAGTGAGACAAATGGTTTTGCAACAATAACACAAGTGCAAAAAGTGGTTTTCAACACTATCACAAGTGCGAAAAGTGGTTTTTCAACACTATCACAAGTGCAAAAAGTGTTTTTTCCACACTAATACAAGTGCAAAAGAGGTTTCCTGCACCAACACAAGTGCGAAAAGTGGTTTTTCAACACTAACACAAGTGCGAAAAGTGGTTTTTCAACACTAACACAAGTGCGAAAAGTGGTTTTTCCACACTAATACAAGTGCAAAAGTGGTTTCCTGCACCAACACAAGTGCGAAAAGTGGTTTTTCAACACTAACACAAGTGCGAAAAGTGGTTTTTCAACACTATCACAAGTGCAAAAAGTGTTTTTTCCACACTAGTACAAGTGCAAAAGTGGTTTCCTGCACCAACACAAGTGCGAAAAGTGGTTTTTCAACATTAACACAAGTGCGAAAAGAGGTTTTTCAACACTATCACAAGTGCAAAAAGTGTTTTTTCCACACTAATACAAGTGCAAAAGTGGTTTCCTGCACCAACACAATTGCGAAAAGTGGTTTTTCAACACTAACACAAGTGCGAAAAGTGGCATTTCAACACTAACACAAGTGCGAAAAGTGGTTTTTCAACACTAACACAAGTGCGAAAAGTGTTTTTTCCACACTAATACAAGTGCAAAAGTGGTTTCCTGCACCAACACAAGTGCGAAAAGTGGTTTTTCAACACTAACACAAGTGCGAAAAGTGGTTTTTCAACACTAACACAAGTGCGAAAAGTGGTTTTTCAACACTATCACAAGTGCAAAAAGTGTTTTTTCCACACTATCACAAGTGCAAAAAGTGTTTTTTCCACACTAATACAAGTGCAAAAGAGGTTTCCTGCACCAACACAAGTGCGAAAAGTGGTTTTTCAACACTAACACAAGTGCGAAAAGTGGTTTTTCAACACTAACACAAGTGCGAAAAGTGGTTTTTCCACACTAATACAAGTGCAAAAGTGGTTTCCTGCACCAACACAAGTGCGAAAAGTGGTTTTTCAACACTAACACAAGTGCGAAAAGTGGTTTTTCAACACTATCACAAGTGCAAAAAGTGTTTTTTATACACTAATACAAGTGCAAAAGTGGTTTCCTGCACCAACACAAGTGCGAAAAGTGGTTTTTCAACACTAACACAAGTGCGAAAAGTGGTTTTTCAACACTATCACAAGTGCAAAAAGTGTTTTTTCCACACTAATACAAGTGCAAAAGTGGTTTCCTGCACCAACAGAAGTGCGAAAAGTGGTTTTTCAACACTAACACAAGTGCGAAAAGTGGTTTTTCAACACTAACACAAGTGCGAAAAGTGTTTTTTCCACACTAATACAAGTACAAAAGTGGTTTCCTGCACCAACACAAGTGCGAAAAGTGGTTTTTCAACACTACCACAAGTGCGAAAAGTGTTTTTGCCACACTAATACAAGTGCAAAAGTGGTTTCCTGCACCAACACAAGTGCGAAAAGTGGTTTTTCAACACTATCACAAGTGCAAAAAGTGTTTTTTCCACACTAATATAAGTGCAAAAGTGGTTTCCTGCACGAACAGAAGTGCGAAAAGTGGTTTTTCAACACTAACACAAGTGCGAAAAGTGGTTTTTCAACACTAACACAAGTGCGAAAAGTGTTTTTTCCACACTAATACAAGTGCAAAAGTGGTTTCCTACACCAACACAAGTGCGAAAAGTGGTTTTTCAACACTAACACAAGTGCGAAAAGTGGTTTTTCCACACTAATACAAGTGCGAAAAGTGGTTTTTCAACACTATCACAAGTGCAAAAAGTGTTTTTTCCACACTAATACAAGTGCAAAAGAGGTTTCCTGCACCAACACAAGTGCGAAAAGTGGTTTTTCAACACTAACACAAGTGCGAAAAGTGGTTTTTCAACACTAACACAAGTGCGAAAAGTGTTTTTTCCACACTAATACAAGTGCAAAAGTGGTTTCCTGCACCAACACAAGTGCGAAAAGTGGTTTTTCAACACTAACACAAGTGCGAAAAGTGGTTTTTCAACACTAACACAAGTGCGAAAAGTGGTTTTTCAACACTAACACAAGTGCGAAAAGTGTTTTTTCCACACTATTACAAGTGCAAAAGTGGTTTCCTGCACCAACACAAGTGCGAAAAGTGGTTTTTCAACACTAACACAAGTGCGAAAAGTGGTTTTTCAACACTAACACACGTGCGAAAAGTGGTTTTTCAACACTATCACAAGTGCAAAAAGTGTTTTTTCCACACTAATACAAGTGCAAAAGTGGTTTCCTGCACCAACACAATTGCGAAAAGTGGTTTTTCAACACTAACACAAGTGCGAAAAGTGGTTTTTCAACACTAACACAAGTGCGAAAAGTGGTTTTTCAACACTAACACAAGTGCGAAAAGTGTTTTTTCCACACTAATACAAGTGCAAAAGTGGTTTCCTGCACCAACACAAGTGCGAAAAGTGGTTTTTCAACACTAACACAAGTGCGAAAAGTGGTTTTTCAACACTAACACAAGTGCGAAAAGTGGTTTTTCAACACTATCACAAGTGCAAAAAGTGTTTTTTCCACACTAATACAAGTGCAAAAGTGGTTTCCTGCACCAACACAAGTGCGAAAAGTGGTTTTTCAACACTAACACAAGTGCGAAAAGTGGTTTTTCAACACTAACACAAGTGCGAAAAGTGGTTTTTCCACGCTAACACAAGTGCAAAAAGTGGTTTTTCAACACTAACACAAGTGCGAAAAGTGGTTTTTCAACACTATCAAAAGTGCAAAAAGTGTGTTTTCCACACTAATACAAGTGCAAAATTGGTTTCCTGCACCAACACAAGTGGGAAAAGTGGTTTTTCAACACTATCACAAGTGCAAAAAGTGTTTTTTCCACACTAATACAAGTGCAAAAGTGGTTTCCTGCACCAACACAAGTGCGAAAAGTGGTTTTTCAACACTAACACAAGTGCGAAAAGTGGTTTTTCAACACTAACACAAGTGCGAAAAGTGGTTTTTCAACTCTATCACAAGTGCAAAAAGTGTTTTTTCCACACTAATACAAGTGCAAAAGTGGTTTCCTGCACCAACACAAGTGCGAAAAGTGGTTTTTCAACACTAACACAAGTGCGAAAAGTGGTTTTTCAACACTATCACAAGTGCAAAAAGTGTTTTTTCCACACTAATACAAGTGGGAAAAGTGGTTTTCCAACACAAACACAAGTGTAAAAGTGGTTTTGCAACACCAACACAAGTGAGACAAATGGTTTTGCAACAATAACACAAGTGCAAAAAGTGGTTTTCAACACTATCACAAGTGCGAAAAGTGGTTTTTCAACACTATCACAAGTGCAAAAAGTGTTTTTTCCACACTAATACAAGTGCAAAAGAGGTTTCCTGCACCAACACAAGTGCGAAAAGTGGTTTTTCAACACTAACACAAGTGCGAAAAGTGGTTTTTCAACACTAACACAAGTGCGAAAAGTGGTTTTTCCACACTAATACAAGTGCAAAAGTGGTTTCCTGCACCAACACAAGTGCGAAAAGTGGTTTTTCAACACTAACACAAGTGCGAAAAGTGGTTTTTCAATACTATCACAAGTGCAAAAAGTGTTTTTTCCACACTAATACAAGTGCAAAAGTGGTTTCCTGCACCAACACAAGTGCGAAAAGTGGTTTTTCAACACTAACACAAGTGCGAAAAGTGGTTTTTCAACACTATCACAAGTGCAAACAGTGTTTTTTCCACACTAATACAAGTGCAAAAGTGGTTTCCTGCACCAACACAATTGCGAAAAGTGGTTTTTCAACACTAACACAAGTGCGAAAAGTGGTATTTCAACACTAACACAAGTGCGAAAAGTGGTTTTTCAACACTAACACAAGTGCGAAAAGTGTTTTTTCCACACTAATACAAGTGCAAAAGTGGTTTCCTGCACCAACACAAGTGCGAAAAGTGGTTTTTCAACACTAACACAAGTGCGAAAAGTGGTTTTTCAACACTAACACAAGTGCGAAAAGTGGTTTTTCAACACTATCACAAGTGCAAAAAGTGTTTTTTCCACACTATCACAAGTGCAAAAAGTGTTTTTTCCACACTAATACAAGTGCAAAAGTGGTTTCCTGCACCAACACAAGTGCAAAAAGTGGTTTTTCAACACTAACACAAGTACGAAAAGTGGTTTTTCAACACTAACACAAGTGCGAAAAGTGGTTTTTCCACGCTAATACAAGTGCAAAAGTGGTTTCCTGCACCAACACAAGTGCGAAAAGTGGTTTTTCAACACTAACACAAGTGCGAAAAGTGGTTTTTCAACACTATCACAAGTGCAAAAAGTGTTTTTTCCACACTAATACAAGTGCAAAATTGGTTTCCTGCACCAACACAAGTGTGAAAAGTGGTTTTTCAACACTAACACAAGTGCGAAAAGTGGTTTTTCAACACTATCACAAGTGCAAAAAGTGTTTTTTCCACACTAATACAAGTGCAAAAGTGGTTTCCTGCACCAACACAAGTGCGAAAAGTGGTTTTTCAACACTAACACAAGTGCGAAAAGTGGTTTTTCAACACTAACACAAGTGCGAAAAGTGGTTTTTCAACTCTATCACAAGTGCAAAAAGTGTTTTTTCCACACTAATACAAGTGCAAAAGTGGTTTCCTGCACCAACACAAGTGCGAAAAGTGGTTTTTCAACACTAACACAAGTGCGAAAAGTGGTTTTTCAACACTAACACAAGTGCGAAAAGTGGTTTTTCCACACTAATACAAGTGCAAAAGTGGTTTCCTGCACCAACACAAGTGCGAAACGTGGTTTTTCAACACTAACACAAGTGCGAAAAGTGGTTTTACAACACTATCACAAGTGCAAAAAGTGTTTTTTCCACACTAATACAATTGGGAAAAGTGGTTTTCCAACACAAACACAAGTGTAAAAGTGGTTTTGCAACACCAACACAAGTGAGACAAATGGTTTTGCAACAATAACACAAGTGCAAAAAGTGGTTTTCAACGCCAGCACAAGTGCGAAAAGTGGTTCTGCAACACAAGCTCAAGTGTGGAAAGTGGTTTTCAACATGAACACAGTTGCAAAAAGTGGTTTTCAACACTAACCAAAGTGCGAAAAGTTGTTTTCAACACCAGCACAAGTGCGGAAAGTGGTTTTGCAACACAGGCACAAGTGTCGAATGTGGTTTTCAACATGATAACAAGTGTGGAAAGTGGTTAAGCAACACTGGCTCAAGTGCAGACAGTGGTTTTCAATGCCAGCACAAGTGCGAAAAGTGTTTTTGCAACACTAACACAAGTGAGACAAATGGTCTTGCAACACTAACGCAAGTGCAAAAAGTGGTTTTAAACAGTAACAGGAGTGCGAAAAGTGGTTTTCAATACTAGCAGAAGTGCAAAAGGTTGTTTTCAACGCCAGCACAAGTGCAGATAGTGGTTTTTCAATACTAGCACATGTGTAAAAAGTGGTATTAAATGTCAGCACAAGTGTGGAAAGTGGTTCGGCAACACCAGCTCAAGTGCGGAAAGTAGTTTTGCAACACTAACACAAGTGCGAAAAGTGGTTTTGCAACACTAACACAAATGTTAAAGTGGTTTTTCAACACTAACACAAGTGCGATAAGTGGTTTTCAATGCCAGTACGAGTGTGGAAAGTGGTTTTGCAACACTAACACAAGTGTGAAAAGTGGTTTGCAACATGAACACAGTTGCAAAAAGTGGTTTTCAACACTAACAAAAGTGCGAAAAGTTGTTTTCAACACGAGCACAAGTGCGGAAAGTGGTTTTGCAACACAGGCACAAGTGTCGAACGTGGTTTTGCAACACCAGCTCAAGTGAAGAGAGTGGTTTTCAATGCCAGCACAAGTGCGAAAAGTGGTTTTGCAACACTAGCTCAAGTGCGGAAAGTGGTTTCCAATGCCAGCACAAGTGCGGAAAGTAGTTCTGCAACACCAGCTCAAGTGCGGAAAGTGGTTTTCAACCCCAGCACAAGTGCGGAAAATGGTTTTGCAACACTAACACAAGTGCGAAAAGTGGTTTTGCAACACTAACACAAGTGTGAAAATTGGTTTACAACAGTCGCATGAGTGCGGAAAGTGGTTTGCAACACTAACACAAGTGTGGAAAGTGGTTTTCAACATGAGCACAAGTGCGATAAGTGGTTTTGCAATACTAACCCAATTGCAAAAACTGGTTTTCAACACTAGCACAAGTGCGGAAAGTGGTTTTCAATGCCAGCACACGTGTATAAATTGGTTTTGCAACACTAAGACAAATGCGAGTTGTGGTTTTCAACACTAGCGCAAGTGCAAAAAGTGGTTTTGCTACACTAACGCAAGTGCGAAAGTGGTTCTGCAAAACTAGCTCAAGTGCGGAAAGTGGTATTCAACGCCAGCACAAGTGTGGAAAGTGGTTTTGCAACAATAACACAAGTGCGAAAAGTGGTTTTGCAACACTAGCACAAGTGTGATAAGTGGTTTTCAACACCAGCTCGAGCACGGAAAGTGGTTTTTGCAACAATAACACAAGTGCAAAAAGTGGTTTTGCAACACAAGCACGAGTGAGAAAAGTGGTTTTGCAACACGAACACAAGTGTGATAAGTGGTTTTCAACACCAGCATGGGCACGGAACGTGGTTTTGCAATACTAAACCAAATGCGAAGTGGTTTTCAACACTAGCACGAGTGCTGAAAGTGGTTTTCAACGGCAGCAGAAGTGTGGAATTGGTTTTTGCAACACTAACACAAATGCGAATAATGGTTTACAACATTGGCACGAGTGTGGAAAGTGGTTTGCAACACTAACACAAGTGTGGAAAGTGGTTCTCAACATGAGCACAAGTGCGATAAGTGGTTTTGCAACACCAACCCAATTGCGAAAAGTCGTTTTCAACACTGGCCCGAGTGCGGTAAGTGGTTTTCCATGCCAGCATAAGTGTGGAAATTGGTTTTTGCAACACTAACACAAGTGCGAAAAGTGGTTTTGCAACACTAACACAAGTGCGAAAAGTGGTTTTGCAACACTAACACAAATGTTAAAGTGGTTTTGCAACACTAACACAAGTGCGATAAGTGGTTTTCAACACGAGCACGAGCGCGGATTGTGGTTTTTGCAACACTAACCCAATTGTGAAAAGTGGTTTTCAACATTAGCACGTGTGCAGAAAGTGGTTTTCAATGCCAGCACAAGTGTGGAAATTGGTTTTGCAACGCTAAGACAAGTGCAAAAAGTGTTTTTTCCACACTAATACAAGTGCAAAATTGGTTTCCTGCACCAACACAAGTGGGAAAAGTGGTTTTTCCACACTATTACAAGTGCAAAATTGGTTTCCTGCACCAACACAAGTGGGAAAAGTGGTTTTTCAACACTATCACAAGTGCAAAAAGTGTTTTTTCCACACTAATACAAGTGCAAAAGTGGTTTCCTGCACCAACACAAGTGCGAAAAGTGGTTTTTCAACACTAACACAAGTGCGCAAAGTGGTTTTTCAACACTATCACAAGTGCAAAAAGTGTTTTTTCCACACTAATACAAGTGGGAAAAGTGGTTTTCCAACACAAACACAAGTGTAAAAGTGGTTTTGCAACACCAACATAAGTGAGACAAATGGTTTTGCAACAATAACACAAGTGCAAAAAGTGGTTTTCAACACTATCACAAGTGCGAAAAGTGGTTTTTCAACACTATCACAAGTGCAAAAAGTGGTTTTTCAACACTATCACAAGTGCAAAAAGTGTTTTTTCCACACTAGTACAAGTGCAAAAGTGGTTTCCTGCACCAACACAAGTGCGAAAAGTGGTTTTTCAACATTAACACAAGTGCGAAAAGTGGTTTTTCAACACTATCACAAGTGCAAAAAGTGTTTTTTCCACACTAATACAAGTGCAAAAGTGGTTTCCTGCACCAACACAATTGCGAAAAGTGGTTTTTCAACACTAACACAAGTGTGAAAAGTGGCATTTCAACACTAACACAAGTGCGAAAAGTGGTTTTTCAACACTAACACAAGTGCGAAAAGTGTTTTTTCCACACTAATACAAGTGCAAAAGTGGTTTCCTGCACCAACACAAGTGCGAAAAGTGGTTTTTCAACACTAACACAAGTGCGAAAAGTGGTTTTTCAACACTAACACAAGTGCGAAAAGTGGTTTTTCAACACTATCACAAGTGCAAAAAGTGTTTTTTCCACACTATCACAAGTGCAAAAAGTGTTTTTTCCACACTAATACAAGTGCAAAAGAGGTTTCCTGCACCAACACGTGCGAAAAGTGGTTTTTCAACACTAACACAAGTGCGAAAAGTGGTTTTTCAACACTAACACAAGTGCGAAAAGTGGTTTTTCCACACTAATACAAGTGCAAAAGTGGTTTCCTGCACCAACACAAGTGCGAAAAGTGGTTTTTCAACACTAACACAAGTGCGAAAAGTGGTTTTTCAACACTATCACAAGTGCAAAAAGTGTTTTTTCCACACTAATACAAGTGCAAAAGTGGTTTCCTGCACCAACACAAGTGCGAAAAGTGGTTTTTCAACACTAACACAAGTGCGAAAAGTGGTTTTTCAACACTATCACAAGTGCAAAAAGTGTTTTTTCCACACTAATACAAGTGCAAAAGTGGTTTCCTGCACCAACAGAAGTGCGAAAAGTGGTTTTTCAACACTAACACAAGTGCGAAAAGTGGTTTTTCAACACTAACACAAGTGCGAAAAGTGTTTTTTCCACACTAATACAAGTACAAAAGTGGTTTCCTGCACCAACACAAGTGCGAAAAGTGGTTTTTCAACACTACCACAAGTGCGAAAAGTGTTTTTGCCACACTAATACAAGTGCAAAAGTGGTTTCCTGCACCAACACAAGTGCGAAAAGTGGTTTTTCAACACTATCACAAGTGCAAAAAGTGTTTTTTCCACACTAATATAAGTGCAAAAGTGGTTTCCTGCACCAACAGAAGTGCGAAAAGTGGTTTTTCAACACTAACACAAGTGCGAAAAGTGGTTTTTCAACACTAACACAAGTGCGAAAAGTGTTTTTTCCACACTAATACAAGTGCAAAAGTGGTTTCCTACACCAACACAAGTGTAAAAGTGGTTTTGCAACACCAACACAAGTGAGACAAATGGTTTTGCAACAATAACACAAGTGCAAAAAGTGGTTTTCAACGCCAGCACAAGTGCGAAAAGTGGTTCTGCAACACAAGCTCAAGTGTGGAAAGTGGTTTTCAACATGAACACAGTTGCAAAAAGTGGTTTTAAACACTAACCAAAGTGCGAAAAGTTGTTTTCAACACCAGCACAAGTGCGGAAAGTGGTTTTGCAACACAGGCACAAGTGTCGAATGTGGTTTTCAACATGATAACAAGTGTGGAAAGTGGTTAAGCAACACTAGCTCAAGTGCAGACAGTGGTTTTCAATGCCAGCACAAGTGCGAAAAGTGTTTTTGCAACACTAACACAAGTGAGACAAATGGTCTTGCAACACTAACGCAAGTGCAAAAAGTGGTTTTAAACAGTAACAGGAGTGCGAAAAGTGGTTTTCAATACTAGCAGAAGTGCAAAAGGTTGTTTTCAACGCCAGCACAAGTGCAGATAGTGGTTTTTCAATACTAGCACATGTGTAAAAAGTGGTATTAAATGTCAGCACAAGTGTGGAAAGTGGTTCGGCAACACCAGCTCAAGTGCGGAAAGTAGTTTTGCAACACTAACACAAGTGCGAAAAGTGGTTTTGCAACACTAACACAAATGTTAAAGTGGTTTTTCAACACTAACACAAGTGCGATAAGTGGTTTTCAATGCCAGTACGAGTGTGGAAAGTGGTTTTGCAACACTAACACAAGTGTGAAAAGTGGTTTGCAACATGAACACAGTTGCAAAAAGTGGTTTTCAACACTAACAAAAGTGCGAAAAGTTGTTTTCAACACGAGCAAAAGTGCGGAAAGTGGTTTTGCAACACAGGCACAAGTGTCGAACGTGGTTTTGCAACACCAGCTCAAGTGAAGAGAGTGGTTTTCAATGCCAGCACAAGTGCGAAAAGTGGTTTTGCAACACTAGCTCAAGTGCGGAAAGTGGTTTCCAATGCCAGCACAAGTGCGGAAAGTAGTTCTGCAACACCAGCTCAAGTGCGGAAAGTGGTTTTCAACCCCAGCACAAGTGCGGAAAATGGTTTTGCAACACTAACACAAGTGCGAAAAGTGGTTTTGCAACACTAACACAAGTGTGAAAATTCGTTTACAACAGTCGCACGAGTGCGGAAAGTGGTTTGCAACACTAACACAAGTGTGGAAAGTGGTTTTCAACATGAGCACAAGTGCGATAAGTGGTTTTGCAATACTAACCCAATTGCAAAAACTGGTTTTCAACACTAGCACAAGTGCGGAAAGTGGTTTTCAATGCCAGCACACGTGTATAAATTGGTTTTGCAACACTAAGACAAATGCGAGTTGTGGTTTTCAACACTAGCGCAAGTGCAAAAAGTGGTTTTGCTACACTAACGCAAGTGCGAAAGTGGTTCTGCAAAACTAGCTCAAGTGCGGAAAGTGGTATTCAACGCCAGCACAAGTGTGGAAAGTGGTTTTGCAACAATAACACAAGTGCGAAAAGTGGTTTTGCAACACTAGCACAAGTGTGATAAGTGGTTTTCAACACCAGCTCGAGCACGGAAAGTGATTTTTGCAACAATAACACAAGTGCAAAAAGTGGTTTTGCAACACAAGCACGAGTGAGAAAAGTGGTTTTGCAACACGAACACAAGTGTGATAAGTGGTTTTCAACACCAGCATGGGCACGGAACGTGGTTTTGCAATACTAAACCAAATGCGAAGTGGTTTTCAACACTAGCACGAGTGCTGAAAGTGGTTTTCAACGGCAGCAGAAGTGTGGAATTGGTTTTTGCAACACTAACACAAATGCGAATAATGGTTTACAACATTGGCACGAGTGTGGAAAGTGGTTTGCAACACTAACACAAGTGTGGAAAGTGGTTCTCAACATGAGCACAAGTGCGATAAGTGGTTTTGCAACACCAACCCAATTGCGAAAAGTCGTTTTCAACACTGGCCCGAGTGCGGTAAGTGGTTTTCCATGCCAGCATAAGTGTGGAAATTGGTTTTTGCAACACTAACACAAGTGCGAAAAGTGGTTTTGCAACACTAACACAAGTGCGAAAAGTGGTTTTGCAACACTAACACAAATGTTAAAGTGGTTTTGCAACACTAACACAAGTGCGATAAGTGGTTTTCAACACGAGCACGAGCGCGGATTGTGGTTTTTGCAACACTAACCCAATTGTGAAAAGTGGTTTTCAACATTAGCACATGTGCAGAAAGTGGTTTTCAATGCCAGCACAAGTGTGGAAATTGGTTTTGCAACGCTAAGACAAGTGCAAAAAGTGTTTTTTCCACACTAATACAAGTGCAAAATTGGTTTCCTGCACCAACACAAGTGGGAAAAGTGGTTTTTCCACACTATTACAAGTGCAAAATTGGTTTCCTGCACCAACACAAGTGGGAAAAGTGGTTTTTCAACACTATCACAAGTGCAAAAAGTGTTTTTTCCACACTAATACAAGTGCAAAAGTGGTTTCCTGCACCAACACAAGTGCGAAAAGTGGTTTTTCAACACTAACACAAGTGCGAAAAGTGGTTTTTCAACACTATCACAAGTGCAAAAAGTGTTTTTTCCACACTAATACAAGTGGGAAAAGTGGTTTTCCAACACAAACACAAGTGTAAAAGTGGTTTTGCAACACCAACATAAGTGAGACAAATGGTTTTGCAACAATAACACAAGTGCAAAAAGTGGTTTTCAACACTATCACAAGTGCGAAAAGTGGTTTTTCAACACTATCACAAGTGCAAAAAGTGGTTTTTCAACACTATCACAAGTGCAAAAAGTGTTTTTTCCACACTAGTACAAGTGCAAAAGTGGTTTCCTGCACCAACACAAGTGCGAAAAGTGGTTTTTCAACATTAACACAAGTGCGAAAAGTGGTTTTTCAACACTATCACAAGTGCAAAAAGTGTTTTTTCCACACTAATACAAGTGCAAAAGTGGTTTCCTGCACCAACACAATTGCGAAAAGTGGTTTTTCAACACTAACACAAGTGTGAAAAGTGGCATTTCAACACTAACACAAGTGCGAAAAGTGGTTTTTCAACACTAACACAAGTGCGAAAAGTGTTTTTTCCACACTAATACAAGTGCAAAAGTGGTTTCCTGCACCAACACAAGTGCGAAAAGTGGTTTTTCAACACTAACACAAGTGCGAAAAGTGGTTTTTCAACACTAACACAAGTGCGAAAAGTGGTTTTTCAACACTATCACAAGTGCAAAAAGTGTTTTTTCCACACTATCACAAGTGCAAAAAGTGTTTTTTCCACACTAATACAAGTGCAAAAGAGGTTTCCTGCACCAACACAAGTGCGAAAAGTGGTTTTTCAACACTAACACAAGTGCGAAAAGTGGTTTTTCAACACTAACACAAGTGCGAAAAGTGGTTTTTCCACACTAATACAAGTGCAAAAGTGGTTTCCTGCACCAACACAAGTGCGAAAAGTGGTTTTTCAACACTAACACAAGTGCGAAAAGTGGTTTTTCAACACTATCACAAGTGCAAAAAGTGTTTTTTCCACACTAATACAAGTGCAAAAGTGGTTTCCTGCACCAACACAAGTGCGAAAAGTGGTTTTTCAACACTAACACAAGTGCGAAAAGTGGTTTTTCAACACTATCACAAGTGCAAAAAGTGTTTTTTCCACACTAATACAAGTGCAAAAGTGGTTTCCTGCACCAACAGAAGTGCGAAAAGTGGTTTTTCAACACTAACACAAGTGCGAAAAGTGGTTTTTCAACACTAACACAAGTGCGAAAAGTGTTTTTTCCACACTAATACAAGTACAAAAGTGGTTTCCTGCACCAACACAAGTGCGAAAAGTGGTTTTTCAACACTACCACAAGTGCGAAAAGTGTTTTTGCCACACTAATACAAGTGCAAAAGTGGTTTCCTGCACCAACACAAGTGCGAAAAGTGGTTTTTCAACACTATCACAAGTGCAAAAAGTGTTTTTTCCACACTAATATAAGTGCAAAAGTGGTTTCCTGCACCAACAGAAGTGCGAAAAGTGGTTTTTCAACACTAACACAAGTGCGAAAAGTGGTTTTTCAACACTAACACAAGTGCGAAAAGTGTTTTTTCCACACTAATACAAGTGCAAAAGTAGTTTCCTACACCAACACAAGTGCGAAAAGTGGTTTTTCAACACTAACACAAGTGCGAAAAGTGGTTTTTCCACACTAATACAAGTGCGAAAAGTGGTTTTTCAACACTATCACAAGTGCAAAAAGTGTTTTTTCCACACTAATACAAGTGCAAAAGAGGTTTCCTGCACCAACACAAGTGCGAAAAGTGGTTTTTCAACACTAACACAAGTGCGAAAAGTGGTTTTTCAACACTAACACAAGTGCGAAAAGTGTTTTTTCCACACTAATACAAGTGCAAAAGTGGTTTCCTGCACCAACACAAGTGCGAAAAGTGGTTTTTCAACACTAACACAAGTGCGAAAAGTGGTTTTTCAACACTAACACAAGTGCGAAAAGTGGTTTTTCAACACTAACACAAGTGCGAAAAGTGTTTTTTCCACACTATTACAAGTGCAAAAGTGGTTTCCTGCACCAACACAAGTGCGAAAAGTGGTTTTTCAACACTAACACAAGTGCGAAAAGTGGTTTTTCAACACTAACACACGTGCGAAAAGTGGTTTTTCAACACTATCACAAGTGCAAAAAGTGTTTTTTCCACACTAATACAAGTGCAAAAGTGGTTTCCTGCACCAACACAATTACGAAAAGTGGTTTTTCAACACTAACACAAGTGCGAAAAGTGGTTTTTCAACACTAACACAAGTGCGAAAAGTGGTTTTTCAACACTAACACAAGTGCGAAAAGTGTTTTTTCCACACTAATACAAGTGCAAAAGTGGTTTCCTGCACCAACACAAGTGCGAAAAGTGGTTTTTCAACACTAACACAAGTGCGAAAAGTGGTTTTTCAACACTAACACAAGTGCGAAAAGTGGTTTTTCAACACTATCACAAGTGCAAAAAGTGTTTTTTCCACACTAATACAAGTGCAAAAGTGGTTTCCTGCACCAACACAAGTGCGAAAAGTGGTTTTTCAACACTAACACAAGTGCGAAAAGTGGTTTTTCAACACTAACACAAGTGCGAAAAGTGGTTTTTCCACGCTAACACAAGTGCAAAAAGTGGTTTTTCAACACTAACACAAGTGCGAAAAGTGGTTTTTCAACACTATCACAAGTGCAAAAAGTGTGTTTTCCACACTAATACAAGTGCAAAATTGGTTTCCTGCACCAACACAAGTGGGAAAAGTGGTTTTTCAACACTATCACAAGTGCAAAAAGTGTTTTTTCCACACTAATACAAGTGCAAAAGTGGTTTCCTGCACCAACACAAGTGCGAAAAGTGGTTTTTCAACACTAACACAAGTGCGAAAAGTGGTTTTTCAACATTAACACAAGTGCGAAAAGTGGTTTTTCAACTCTATCACAAGTGCAAAAAGTGTTTTTTCCACACTAATACAAGTGCAAAAGTGGTTTCCTGCACCAACACAAGTGCGAAAAGTGGTTTTTCAACACTAACACAAGTGCGAAAAGTGGTTTTTCAACACTATCACAAGTGCAAAAAGTGTTTTTTCCACACTAATACATGTGGGAAAAGTGGTTTTCCAACACAAACACAAGTGTAAAAGTGGTTTTGCAACACCAACACAAGTGAGACAAATGGTTTTGCAACAATAACACAAGTGCAAAAAGTGGTTTTCAACACTATCACAAGTGCGAAAAGTGGTTTTTCAACACTATCACAAGTGCAAAAAGTGTTTTTTCCACACTAATACAAGTGCAAAAGAGGTTTCCTGCACCAACACAAGTGCGAAAAGTGGTTTTTCAACACTAACACAAGTGCGAAAAGTGGTTTTTCAACACTAACACAAGTGCGAAAAGTGGTTTTTCCACACTAATACAAGTGCAAAAGTGGTTTCCTGCACCAACACAAGTGCGAAAAGTGGTTTTTCAACACTAACACAAGTGCGAAAAGTGGTTTTTCAATACTATCACAAGTGCAAAAAGTGTTTTTTCCACACTAATACAAGTGCAAAAGTGGTTTCCTGCACCAACACAAGTGCGAAAAGTGGTTTTTCAACACTAACACAAGTGCGAAAAGTGGTTTTTCAACACTATCACAAGTGCAAAAAGTGTTTTTTCCACACTAATACAAGTGCAAAAGTGGTTTCCTGCACCAACACAATTGCGAAAAGTGGTTTTTCAACACTAACACAAGTGCGAAAAGTGGTATTTCAACACTAACACAAGTGCGAAAAGTGGTTTTTCAACACTAACACAAGTGCGAAAAGTGTTTTTTCCACACTAATACAAGTGCAAAAGTGGTTTCCTGCACCAACACAAGTGCGAAAAGTGGTTTTTCAACACTAACACAAGTGCGAAAAGTGGTTTTTCAACACTAACACAAGTGCGAAAAGTGGTTTTTCAACACTATCACAAGTGCAAAAAGTGTTTTTTCCACACTATCACAAGTGCAAAAAGTGTTTTTTCCACACTAATACAAGTGCAAAAGTGGTTTCCTGCACCAACACAAGTGCGAAAAGTGGTTTTTCAACACTAACACAAGTACGAAAAGTGGTTTTTCAACACTAACACAAGTGCGAAAAGTGGTTTTTCCACGCTAATACAAGTGCAAAAGTGGTTTCCTGCACCAACACAAGTGCGAAAAGTGGTTTTTCAACACTAACACAAGTGCGAAAAGTGGTTTTTCAACACTATCACAAGTGCAAAAAGTGTTTTTTCCACACTAATACAAGTGCAAAATTGGTTTCCTGCACCAACACAAGTGTGAAAAGTGGTTTTTCAACACTAACACAAGTGCGAAAAGTGGTTTTTCAACACTATCACAAGTGCAAAAAGTGTTTTTTCCACACTAATACAAGTGCAAAAGTGGTTTCCTGCACCAACACAAGTGCGAAAAGTGGTTTTTCAACACTAACACAAGTGCGAAAAGTGGTTTTTCAACACTAACACAAGTGCGAAAAGTGGTTTTTCAACTCTATCACAAGTGCAAAAAGTGTTTTTTCCACACTAATACAAGTGCAAAAGTGGTTTCCTGCACCAACACAAGTGCGAAAAGTGGTTTTTCAACACTAACACAAGTGCGAAAAGTGGTTTTTCAACACTAACACAAGTGCGAAAAGTGGTTTTTCCACACTAATACAAGTGCAAAAGTGGTTTCCTGCACCAACACAAGTGCGAAACGTGGTTTTTCAACACTAACACAAGTGCGAAAAGTGGTTTTTCAACACTATCACAAGTGCAAAAAGTGTTTTTTCCACACTAATACAATTGGGAAAAGTGGTTTTCCAACACAAACACAAGTGTAAAAGTGGTTTTGCAACACCAACACAAGTGAGACAAATGGTTTTGCAACAATAACACAAGTGCAAAAAGTGGTTTTCAACGCCAGCACAAGTGCGAAAAGTGGTTCTGCAACACAAGCTCAAGTGTGGAAAGTGGTTTTCAACATGAACACAGTTGCAAAAAGTGGTTTTCAACACTAACCAAAGTGCGAAAAGTTGTTTTCAACACCAGCACAAGTGCGGAAAGTGGTTTTGCAACACAGGCACAAGTGTCGAATGTGGTTTTCAACATGATAACAAGTGTGGAAAGTGGTTAAGCAACACTAGCTCAAGTGCAGACAGTGGTTTTCAATGCCAGCACAAGTGCGAAAAGTGTTTTTGCAACACTAACACAAGTGAGACAAATGGTCTTGCAACACTAACGCAAGTGCAAAAAGTGGTTTTAAACAGTAACAGGAGTGCGAAAAGTGGTTTTCAATACTAGCAGAAGTGCAAAAGGTTGTTTTCAACGCCAGCACAAGTGCAGATAGTGGTTTTTCAATACTAGCACATGTGTAAAAAGTGGTATTAAATGTCAGCACAAGTGTGGAAAGTGGTTCGGCAACACCAGCTCAAGTGCGGAAAGTAGTTTTGCAACACTAACACAAGTGCGAAAAGTGGTTTTGCAACACTAACACAAATGTTAAAGTGGTTTTTCAACACTAACACAAGTGCGATAAGTGGTTTTCAATGCCAGTACGAGTGTGGAAAGTGGTTTTGCAACACTAACACAAGTGTGAAAAGTGGTTTGCAACATGAACACAGTTGCAAAAAGTGGTTTTCAACACTAACAAAAGTGCGAAAAGTTGTTTTCAACACGAGCACAAGTGCGGAAAGTGGTTTTGCAACACAGGCACAAGTGTCGAACGTGGTTTTGCAACACCAGCTCAAGTGAAGAGAGTGGTTTTCAATGCCAGCACAAGTGCGAAAAGTGGTTTTGCAACACTAGCTCAAGTGCGGAAAGTGGTTTCCAATGCCAGCACAAGTGCGGAAAGTAGTTCTGCAACACCAGCTCAAGTGCGGAAAGTGGTTTTCAACCCCAGCACAAGTGCGGAAAATGGTTTTGCAACACTAACACAAGTGCGAAAAGTGGTTTTGCAACACTAACACAAGTGTGAAAATTGGTTTACAACAGTCGCACGAGTCCGGAAAGTGGTTTGCAACACTAACACAAGTGTGGAAAGTGGTTTTCAACATGAGCACAAGTGCGATAAGTGGTTTTGCAATACTAACCCAATTGCAAAAACTGGTTTTCAACACTAGCACAAGTGCGGAAAGTGGTTTTCAATGCCAGCACACGTGTATAAATTGGTTTTGCAACACTAAGACAAATGCGAGTTGTGGTTTTCAACACTAGCGCAAGTGCAAAAAGTGGTTTTGCTACACTAACGCAAGTGCGAAAGTGGTTCTGCAAAACTAGCTCAAGTGCGGAAAGTGGTATTCAACGCCAGCACAAGTGTGGAAAGTGGTTTTGCAACAATAACACAAGTGCAAAAAGTGGTTTTGCAACACTAGCACAAGTGTGATAAGTGGTTTTCAACACCAGCTCGAGCACGGAAAGTGGTTTTTGCAACAATAACACAAGTGCAAAAAGTGGTTTTGCAACACAAGCACGAGTGAGAAAAGTGGTTTTGCAACACGAACACAAGTGTGATAAGTGGTTTTCAACACCAGCATGGGCACGGAACGTGGTTTTGCAATACTAAACCAAATGCGAAGTGGTTTTCAACACTAGCACGAGTGCTGAAAGTGGTTTTCAACGGCAGCAGAAGTGTGGAATTGGTTTTTGCAACACTAACACAAATGCGAATAATGGTTTACAACATTGGCACGAGTGTGGAAAGTGGTTTGCAACACTAACACAAGTGTGGAAAGTGGTTCTCAACATGAGCACAAGTGCGATAAGTGGTTTTGCAACACCAACCCAATTGCGAAAAGTCGTTTTCAACACTAGCCCGAGTGCGGTAAGTGGTTTTCCATGCCAGCATAAGTGTGGAAATTGGTTTTTGCAACACTAACACAAGTGCGAAAAGTGGTTTTGCAACACTAACACAAGTGCGAAAAGTGGTTTTGCAACACTAACACAAATGTTAAAGTGGTTTTGCAACACTAACACAAGTGCGATAAGTGGTTTTCAACACGAGCACGAGCGCGGATTGTGGTTTTTGCAACACTAACCCAATTGTGAAAAGTGGTTTTCAACATTAGCACGTGTGCAGAAAGTGGTTTTCAATGCCAGCACAAGTGTGGAAATTGGTTTTGCAACGCTAAGACAAATGCGAATTGTGGTTTTCAACACGAGCGCAAGTGCGAAAAGTGGTCTTGCAACACTAACACAAGTGTGAAAAGTGGTTTTCAACATGAACACAGTTGCAAAAAGTGGTTGTCATATTTAAAGGTTCATTGAAATATGTTGAATCACCCCTCATACTTGTTTCTTGTTTTCCATCTTTTGTTAGAAGAAACATTCATCTGGGGGTTAATTTAACATTTGGTTGAGCAGAGCTTAAGAACATCAATTTATCATTAAATATCAATACCTTTTCTTTTACAAGATAGAACTGTGTTGGTTCTTCTGTTGGAATGAGACCTGCTCTGGTTTTTGAATCCGCCGAATATTCATTGTTTTGAAGAGCTTCCACAATATAATTGGGAGGTTGATTTACCTTCTCAAGTTGCCGAAATATTCCTTCATCATCATATTCTAATTCTCCTATATCTCCAAGTTCGTGCTGCGTTATTTGACTAAAATCTTTGAGCATTTGAAGTTTTTTTTTGGAGTATATTCTATCACAGGAACTGTAGACGAAATCATTTTTTGTTGGGAAGTTTTTAAAAGCGGTTTTAAAAATTTCTCTTGTTTTCTTTCAAACGCTTCTTCACCCATTAGTTTCTGTCTGCGTTTCTTCTTTATGCCTTCCTGTTGCTTTACAACTTTTGAAACTAACTCCTGATGTTCCTTAAATCTTCTTGCTCTTTCTTGTGCAATCATTTTCTGTATTTATTTATTGAAAAATATCATTTAGGATCTCATCTTGTTTCACAACAATATATTTATATTTTTCAATCGTGTGTTTCATGTGAGCATCAAATTCTTTTTTACTACATAGCGTAGAGCAATTGTCTCTCCAAAAATTATTTACATCTACTGAATTTAACTTAAACAAAATAAAAGTATTAGCATTATGTCTTATTGAGCGGCGAGGGAGTTGAAAGTATGATTGACTGAGATAATAGTGTAGGCTGCTATGTCTTAAAAATGGCTGTCGTGTTTTTTTTTTGTTAAAAGCAAAATTCCACTTGATTCCTTGTCTTTGGGGTGTCACATGTTCGAAAAAATAGGTTGTTAATTTTTTTAAACGGATTAAGGGTGTCAAATCCAAGATGGCCGCCAAAATATATAAATTCCATTAAAACTGGTATTCTGAACACAGTATGAGGTCCAAATTAATGATAATCTATCTATAATTCCAGTAATCTCTGTGTGTCTGTGTGTGTGTCTGTGTGTTTGTCTGTGACCGCTGTTTCTCGACAACCACGGGTCCGATATACTTGAAACTTGCCAGGTATATTGCTGGGGACCCGAGGATGTGCCTTTTCAAGGTTTCATATTAATCGGACAAGTAGTTACCGAGCTATGGCGATTTCTTTACCAAACTCCGCAAGCCGTTCGCTTTGGACCAAACCATTGCATGTAAATAGAGGGGGGGGATTGTCACCGTACTCGCAAGCCGTTCGCTTTGGACCAAACCATTTCATGTAAATAGAGGGGGGGGATTGTCACCGTACTCGCAAGCCGTTCGCTTTGGACCAAACCATTTCATGTAAATAGAGGGGGGGGATTGTCACCGTACTCACAGGCCGTTCGCTTTGGACCAAACCATTTCATGTAAATAGAGGGGGGGGATATAATTTTAGATATATATATAGTACGGGCATGCCCTAGTACCCATAATTTCAATACCAAGGAGTTCAAAAACAATTAATTTCAATATGGCAGTCAAATTCAAATTCAATTTCAATATGGCAGAAGGAAGCGGCATTGACCAGGCTTGGGTCGAAGCTGGACTATATTCTCCAACAACCGTAATGCAAATCCTAAATGGAAAACATCTCTACAGGTCCCTAGAAGCACATACTGTAACATTGCTTGCTCTATACCATCTCTACTTTGACAGGTTCCTAACAAAAGCACCAGAAGAGAAAGTGTTCCTAAGTGAAGCGTCCATTGATTTGGAAAAAGCATATCAGAAAGATATCAGCATGAACACAGGCAACCGTCAAAACCTCAGAGATGCCGTCAGAGAAACCATGACCATGTTCGAATCTAGAGATATCCTCACAAAGTTGGGACAGTTTGAAAGCAATCCAGCACCAATTCAACACTACATCCGTAACTACTTGAGGCAGTTTGAAACTATCCTTCAGTATATTAGAGCTACCAGACAACGGGACCTGCTGCTGCATATGGAAAGCACTGAAGCTCTTATCAAGTACTTCTTTGCTCATGACCACCTGAACTACGCACGTTTGCTCCCTTTGTCCCTGTCAACAATGCAGCAAACAGAACAAGTTTTTCCAGATGTCTGGGCAGAACTCCTGAAAGGAAATTTCTGTGTGACGAAGGGGATTGCTGCATTCACTTCAATAGGTCCAGATCACGGATTTGAGCAGGAGAACCGCAAACTCAAGGTCATTGGAGGCATTACTGGAATAACCCAAATTGAGAGAGCTCTAGACCGTTTCTTCCTGATTGCACCTGACCTGTCTAATCTAGTAGAGGAGTTTCAAAGAGAATATGGCATAGAAGGTGCTGATACCAGAGACCAACACCACGAGATCACAGGGGGAAAGTCCACCCGAGTAATGAGAAATTCCGCTAGATTGACAGAGGTATTTGTTGTTCATGGAGACCCATTCGTAACCGATGAGAGTGACCTGTGTAACCTTCTTACCAAGAAAGTAATTGATGAAAAGGTAACAAAGGACATAGTAGACCGCGATGCCATCGGACAACAGTTGTTCCAGACATTTGTCAAAGAACGCCTTACAGAAGGAAAACTTTCAGTGTGGGATCCAATGAAGAGAAAGAACATAGGCACCTTCAAAAGTGCCAACACAGTGAAGAAAGTGAAAGCAGGTGACAAACTCATTAAAGTCAAAGAAGAACGAGGACTCCTACAGAGGTTTATAGTAGCATCAAGAAGCCGTCCAGACATTGATCTAAAGGACTGTATTGGGAAGTATGAATTTGGAATTGTTCCACGTGCCCTTTTCGCTTCGGATGGGTCACTTCTCCTAGCATATGACAAGGCTAAGGTCCTTCATCATCTTGAAGCGCTAGTTACCAAGGAGCAACCTAGCCCAACAGAAGCCACAAGCGATCCAGCTAATGCCATACCGAGTGTTTCTGGCGACCACGTATTGAGTGAAAACTCCCAAACTGAAGTACCACCCCAAGCCGAGGCGCCTGAAGTACAAGAAGCGCAGCCTGAGCAAGAAGCTTCAACTGACATGTCCGACATGTCTGAGAAATTTAAAGTTGTAGTCATAGATGGCATGGCCCTCGTTAACTCCATCTCCAAGACAGACAAAATGAAAACACGCAGTGATTTTGCCATGTCATTTCTTGAAAAGCTTATCAGGATTGCAGCTAACTACGACGAAGTAAGACTGGTATTTGACAGATACGTCGAAAGTTCTCTGAAAGAGCAAATGAGAAAAAAGAGAACAAAGGGAAACTCGACCTACTATCACATCCAAGATAGTACACTGATCCAGAATATTTCCTTGCAGGACTTCCTTTCAAGTGTCAAAACCAAGGCAGAACTTGTAGAGTATTTATCTACGAAGACTCTGGATCACAGCAACAGCTCTGCCAACAAATTGAAGAAGTTCATGGTAACCTTCGGCACTGAGACAAAAGGCAATGTAAGTGTGCCTGATGAATTGGTAAAACACGGTCATGAAGAAGCGGATACGTTACTCTTGCTCCATGCCCTAACAGTTAACGGCGATGTAGAACTTGTAATAGACTCTTCAGATACCGATGTCTTCTTGCTGATGATCCACATGTATCCACAGCTACCTGCTGAGACATATTTCCTTACCGGAAAAGGAAAACTGAATAGGAAAATTGCAGTCAAACCTATCTTTGAAAAGTTAGGAGTTAACCGCGCCTCAGCTATTCTCGGGTTTCATTCTTTCACAGGATCAGATATGTGTGGCAGGTTCGCCGGCAGGACAAAGGACTGGTGTATGAAGGTGTTCATGTCCTGTGATGATATGATACTGGATTCACTTGGAAAATCTGCTGCTACACCCTCTCCAAACGCAATTGACCAACTGGAAAGGTTCGTTTGCTTGTTGTGCAGATCCAAAACACACACCAAAGTAAATGCACTACGATGGTTCTTGTACTCAAATCGCCAGGCCGAGGGAGAGAGTCTGCCTCCAACCTCTGGATCATTGACACCACACATTCTGCGAGCACATTATATTGCAATGATATGGATGCAGGCATGCAAAAGTCAACCGTCCCTTCCTTCTCCCACTGACTCCGGATGGAAGTCAGAGGAAAATAGCTTTCTTCCGGTGATGTGTTTGAACCCTCCAGCACCAGAGGCCGTGACTAAGCTGGTAAAATGTGGCTGCAAATCAGGATGCAAAGGAAACTCCTGTAGTTGCTGCAGCAATAAACTCCCATGCACAGAGGTCTGTAGCTGTTTGAACTACGGCTGTAGCAACAATGAACAATCAGCTCAGAACATTGTGGGAGATGAACACAAGGACTTGTAAGGTAAAACGGATGATTGTGAGACAGGAATATTTAAATATGGTCAAACAGGAAATTACATTACGCTATCATTGTTATAGCAATGTGGACCTTTGTGTAAAACAGTGGTAGTGATATTGGATTTTCTCACTATTTCTCACTATGGCTGGCATCCACCGATTTCAACGAATCAGTAACATGTTTCCCCAACGGCCTAGCATTACTTATGTGGGCATTACCACCAAAATGGACCTATTTCATCATTCACAATTTGTGTTATCAAGAACTAAGTTTTTGTACTGTGGTTATTTAAGAAGTGGCGGCCATCTTGGATTTTTCCACCATTTTGAATTTGACTGCCATATTGAAATTAATTGTTTTTGAACTCCTTGGTATTGAAATTATGGGTATTATCATTAATTTGGACCTCATACTGTGTTCAGAATACCAGTTTTAATGGAATTTATATATTTTGGCGGCCATCTTGGATTTGACACCCTTAATCCGTTTTAAAAAATTAACAACCTATTTTTTCGAACATGTGACACCCCAAAGACAAGGAATCAAGTGGAATTTTGCTTTTAACAAAAAAAAAACACGAAATGACATAACAGCCTACACTATAAATACAACTAGAACTGCCACTTTAAAACTGCTGGCAGTGATGACCAGTTTACTCGCACCCACTTTTGATACAACCCCACTTTTGATACAACCCCACTTTTGATACAACCCCACTTTTGCGACAACCCCACTTTCATTGGACATGCTTTGACACAACCCCCTTGGATACAACCGCGACACACACTCACACACACATACACATCCCCCCCTACCCCCACCCACACCCCTCCCCCCAAACGCACACCCCTCCAAACACACACACACACACACACACACAAACCCCAACCTCCACACCCCCCACACACACACACATCCCCCCTACACACAAACATACACACACACACACACACACACACACACACACACACACACACCCCAACACACACACACACACATGTCTTTTTTTCATTTCTGTTCCTCACAATTCTATCCCTCCCTTTCATTCACAGACACACACACACACACACACACACACACACACACACACACACACACACAAAAACACCTCGTTTTGTCATTTCTGTTCCTCACAATTCTATCTCTCTCTTTTATATGCACACACGCATGCACACACACACACACACACACACACACACACACACATCCAACCGCCCCTCCTCCACACGCACACCCAACCCCCCCCTACCCCCCACATACACACATATCCACCCCCCCCCCCCACACACCCACACACAAACACCCCCACACTCCTCCCCCCACACACACACCCCTCCACACATACACCTCCCCCCACCTCCACACATACACACACACACACACACACACACACCCCCTCCATACACACACCCCAACCCCCCCCCCCCACCCACACACACACACATATCCACCACCCCCCCACCCACACACACACACACACACAGACATCCACACACACACGCACATCCACACATCCACACACACACACACACACACACACAGTCCCCCCCCCCCCCCACACACACACACACAAATACACACACACACACACACATCCAACCCTCCCTCCTCCACACACACAGCCCAACCTCCTCCAACCTCCACACACACACATATCCACCCCCCCCCCCCCACACCCACCCACACATATACACCCCCCCCCCCCCACCCACACACACACACAGACATTCACACACACGCACATCCACACATCCAACCCATCCTCCTCCGCACGCACACCCCAACCCCCCCCCCCCCCCACCCCACATACACACATATCCACTCCTCCCCCCCCCCCCCCCCCACACACACAAACACACACATCCACACACACACACATCCACACACACGCACATCCACATATCCACACACATACACACATCCCCCCACCCCCACCCCGAACACACACACGGACACCCCTCCACACATACACACACCCCTCCACACATACACACACACATATCCAACCCCCCCTCCTCCACATGCACACCCCAACCCCTCCCCACACACACACATATCCACCCCCCCACACCCACACACACATCCACACACACACATCCCCCCACACACTCACACATACACACACATCCAACCCCCCCTCCTCCACACGCACACCCCCCCCCCAAATACACACATATCCACCCCCCCCCCCCCACACCCACACACACAAACACCCCCACACCCCTCCCACCACACGCACACCCCTCCACACATACACACACACACATCCCCCACCTCCACACATACACACACACACACATCTGCCCACCCCGCCATACGCACACCCCAAAACCCCACCGCACACACACACACATACACACACACACACACACACACACACACACACACACACACACACATCTCGTTTTTTCATTTCTGTTCCTCACAATTATATCCCTCTCTTTCATTCACAGACATCCACACACACGCACATCCACACATACACACACACACACACACACACACACACACACACACACACACACACACACACACACATCCTTGCAAAAATCAAATCTCTGAATCTGAGATGGCCCAATATCCAGATCTTTTCATAATATGATAGTCTACTACTGTGCCAAATTTGGTGCTTTCCCCACAAAATGCACAATTGTTATGCTATATTTAGCTTAGCTGCCGGACTATATTGACAAATCTGCAATTGGAATTTCATTTGAGGTTGAAATGACCGCGGGAGATCGTGTGATAGTGATCACGTCCTGGCTGGACATCTTCTTCTTCAGTAGCTCATAACTTTGAGTGAAATGCGATCGAGTTAAAAATAGTCAGAATTTCACCAAATCTGTTTCATTCGTTTGTTAATATGCCTCACCTATTGATAAATCTGCAATTTGAATTTCATTTGAGGTTGAAATGACCGCGGGAGATCGTGTGATATTGATCACGTCCTGGATGGACATCTTCTTCTTCAGTAGCTCATAACTTTGAGTGAAATGCGATCGAGTTAAAACTAGTCAGAATTTCACCAAATCTTTCATTCGTTTGTTAATGTGCCTCCCCTATTGACAAATCTGCAATTAGAATTTCATTTGAGGTTGAAATGACCGCGGGAGATCGTGTGATAGTGATCACGTCCTGGCTGGACATCTTCTTCTTCAGTAGCTCATAACTTTGAGTGAAATGCGATCGAGTTAAAAATAGTCAGAATTTCACCAAATCTGTTTCATTCGTTTGTTAATATGCCTCACCTATTGATAATTCTGCAATTGGAATTTCATTTGAGGTTGAAATGACCGCGGGAGATCGCATTATCGTGATCACGTTCTGGGCAGGACAAATTGGTGTGTTTCTTCTTCTTTCAACAATAAAGACTTATAGCTTCGAGACCGTAAATCCAATCATCTTGAACTTTTGCACACTTCTTCCGCATTATGAGAGCTACATTGCTTTAAAAATGCAAGTCGATCCATGCAGTGGTTCAAGAGTTACAAGCTTTTTAAAATTTAACTTCCATTATTTATTGCGGCCAAACCATGTGACTTATCCAAACGTCTCAAGTAACATTGAAACATCCCCCCATGAGGAACATTTGTGTAAAGTTTCCACTCGATATCTCCACAAATTATGGAGGTGATACCATTTCTAGTTTGAGCTTTAAAACGTCATAACTCTGAAACCATGTGTCGGATGATGTCGTGCTGGCTGACTTGTTTGTTCGTCATGGGTATGCGAATATGCATGCCAAGCTTGGGCTCGATCCGTTCAGCCGTTGTGGAGAAAAAGGGGTTTTTATGTTTTTTCACGAAAAACAAGATGGCGGCCGAACCATGTGACGTATGACTTCGAAATTTTTGCAATCTGAGTTTTTTTTAACTAAGCATCTGGGAAAAAAATGCCATTTTCGGGGGAGAAAATCTTTTGTTTGACGAATTCTAACCTCTTAACATTAGCATTTTTAATATACTCGATACACATCTCTTTTGTTCCCATTGAAGAGTTCTTCAGAATGAGCCATTCCTCAAATTTTTCCATTGGGCCGTTTCGGAGATACAGAGGGGAACCGTTGAATTTGTTTTACAAGATGGCGCCCATACCACGTGACCTATGACGTCATCATTAGCATTACAAAATTCTAGGAGCCGAGACGATCATTTGATGAAAATTTTCTGTCAATCTGACCAGTGGTTGCTGAGAACATTAATTGTGAAGTTTTCGGAGGTGCAAAATAGGGCAGAAGAATAATAACTAGAACTGCCACTTTAAAACTGCTGGCAGTGATGACCGGTTTACTCGCACCCACTTTTGATGCAATCCCACTGTTGATACAACCCCACTTTTCATACAACCCCACTTGTGATACAACCCCACTTTCATTGGACATGCTTTGACACAACCCCCTTGGATACAACCCCGACACACACACACACACACACACACACACACACACACACACACACACACACACACACACATCCCCCCTACCCCCTCCCACACACACACCCACACCCCTCCCCCCACACGCACACCCCTCCACACACACACACACACACACCAACCCCCCCCCCCTCCACATACACAAACACACCCCACCCCCAACACATACACACACACACACACACACACACATCCACACCCACACACAAACACACATATCCACACCCACACACAAACACACATATCCACACACACACACCCACACACAAACACCCCCACACCCCTCCCTCCACACACCCACACATATCCACACAAACGCACATCCCCTTCCACAAATCCCCCCACTCCTAACACACACAAACACACGCACACATCCCCCCTACCCCCACCACACCCCTCCCCCCATACGCACACCCCTCTAAACACACACACACACACACCAACCCCCCCTCCCACCTACACACACACACACACACACACACATATCCCCCCACCCCTAACACACACACAAACACACACATACATCCCCCCACCCCCAATACACACACACACACACACACACACACCAACCCCCCCTCCCACCTACACACACACACACACACACACACATATCCCCCCACCCCTAACACACACACAAACACACACATACATCCCCCCACCCCCAATACACACACACACACACACACACACACACACATCCCCCCTACCCCCACCCACACCCCTCCCCCCAAACACACACACACACACACACACACCAACCCCCCCCCCCCCCCTCCACATACACAAACACACCCCACCCCCAACACACACACACACACACACACACATCCACACCCACACACAAACACACATATCCACACACACACCCACACACACACCCACACCCCTCCCCCCCCCCACACACACACACACACACACACACCAACCCCCCCCCCCCCTCCACATACACAAACACACCCCACCCCCAACACACACACACACACACACACACACACACACACACCAACCCCCCCCCCCCCTCCACATACACAAACACACCCCACCCCCAACACACACACACACACACACACACAAACACACGCACACATCTCTACACCCCCCCCCCCACCCCAACACACACACACATGCACACACAAGTCCCCCCACCCCTAACACACACAAACACACGCACACATCCCCCCTACCCCGACCACACCCCTCCCCCATACGCACACCCCTCTAAACACACACACACACACACACACACACCAACCCCCCCACCTACACACACACACACACACACACACACACACACACACACACACACACATATCCCCCCACCCCTAACACACACACAAACACACACATACATCCCCCCACCCCAAACACACACACACACACACACACACACACACACACACACACACACATCCCCCCTACCCCCACCCACACCCCTGCCCCCAAACACACACACACACACACCAACCCCCCCCCCCCCCCCCCCCCCACCTACACACACACATCCCTCCACCCCCACACCCCTCCCCCCCCCCACACACACACACACACACCCCTCCCCCCCCCCCCCACACCCACACCCACACACACATCCACACATGTCAATCCATGCACTGATTGCAGAAAAAGCCATGTTAAAAAGAAAATTACCCTGAAATTGCAGACAGAATTATTTATTTTATCTGAGAAGCTAAACGCTTCTTCTTCTTCTTCAGGCGCTCATAACTTTGAGTGAAATACGATCGAGTTAAAAATAGTCAGAATTGGAGCAAATCTGTTTCATTCGTTTGTTAATATGCCTCACCTATTGATAATTCTGCAATTGGAATTTCATTTGTTGTTGAAATGACCGCGGGAGATCGCGTTATCGTGAGCACGTTCTGGCAGGGACAAAATGGTGTGTTTCTTCTTCTTTCAACAATAAAGACTTATAGCTTCGCGACCGTACATCCAATCATCTTGAAATTTTGCACACTTGTTACTCTTCATGGCTTCTACTACAGTATGAAGTTTCACGTCGATCAATAAAGCGATTCAAGAGATATCCATTTTTTTTTTTAAATCGTTTAATTAACGATATCTGCCAAACCACGTGACCTATCGCAAATTCTAAAATGAAATTTTAGTAGACTGACATGCTGAACAGACCTGTGAAGTTTCTCCTCGATTGGATCAAAAATGAGGGAGGAGCTACGTTTTAAAGGTTCATGCTTTAAACCGTCATAACTATGCAACCATGTGTCGGATGACGTCGCCCTCGCTGACTTTTTGTTCGTCATGGGCATGCGATTCTGCGTGCAAAGATTGGCCTCGATCTGTTCAGCCGTTGCAGAGAAAAAGGGGTTTTCGTATTTTCACGAAAAACAAGATGGCGGCCGAACCACGTGACCTGCGACGTCATAATTACCATTAAAATATTCTACAGACCGAGTCCCTCCTATGGTGAAAAGTTTATCTCAATCGGCCCTATTATTGCAGAGAAAATGTTTTTTTAAGGAAATTAAAACTGAAAATGGCAAAAGCACTGGGAGATGTGGCCCTGGGAGGACAAAATGGTGTGTTTCTTCTTCTTTCAACAATAAAGACTTTAGCTTCGCGACCGTACATCCAATCATCTTGAGATACTGCAGACGTGTTCCACCCAATGAGAGCTACATTGCCTTAAAACTTCAAGTCGATCCATGCAGTGGTTCAAGAGTTACAAGCTTTTTAAAATTTAATTTCCATTATTTATTGCGGCCAAACCATGTGACTTAAAAAAACGTCTCAAGTAACGATTAAACATCCCCCCATGAGGAACATTTGTGTAAAGTTTCCACTCGATACCTCCACAAATTATGGAGGTGATTCCATTTCTAGTTTGAGATTTGAAAACGTCATAACTCTGAAACCACGTGTCGGATGACGGCGTGCTCGCTGACTTTTTTGTTTGTCATGGGTATCCGAATACGCATGCCAAGTTTGGGCTCGATCCGTTCAGCCGTTGCGGAGAAAAAGGGTTTTTTGTGTTTTTTCACGGAAAACAAGATGGCGGCCGAACCATGTGACGTATGACTTCGAAAATTTTCGCATTCTGAGTTTTTTTTAACTAAGCATCTGGGGGAAAAATCTCTTTTTCGGGGGAGAAAAACTGTGTTTGACGAATTCTAACCTCTTAACGTTAGCATTTTTGATATACTCAATACACATGTTTTTTGTTCCCATTGCAGAGTTCTTTAGAATGAGCCATTCCTCAAATTTTTCCATTGAGCCGTTTCGGAGATACAGAGGGGCAAAGTTGAAGGTGTTTTACAAGATGGCGCCCATACCACGTGACCTATGACGTCATCATTAGCATTTAAAAATTCTACGAGCCTAGCCGATCATTTGATGAAAATTTCCTGTCAATCCGACCAGCGGTTGCTGAGAAACTTAATTATGAAGTTTTCGGAGGTGCAAAATAGGGTGGAAGAATAATAATAAGAAAAACTCTAGCAGTAATAATAGGTTACTCTCCATTTCATGGAGAGTAAACCTAATCTATCTATAATTCCAGTAATCTCTGTGTGTATGTTTGTATGTTTGTATGTTTGTATGTTTGTATGTTTGTATGTCTGTATGTCTGTGACCGCTGTTTCTCGACAACCACGGGTCCGATATACTTGAAACTTGCCAGGTATATTGCTGGGGACCCGAGGATGTGCCTTTTCAAGGTTTCATATTAATCGGAGAAGTAGTTACCGAGCTATGTCCAAAAAACGATTCAACCAATCAGAGAGCAGCGAGCTATCACGTGTGCCGAACGTGGCGAACAGACTCTGCCTCGGACGGCACATTTGAGAGCGTATTCATTTATTTCACGTTGGAAAACTATGTTGCCGTTAAACTATGTTTTAAAACTAATTAAAACTAATTTGCGATTCATCGTAACTGCGATTTGCGACCTTCCGGACAGTGAAGACTGCACTTCCGGCAGCCAATCACAGAACGCGTTGTTGCGTAGGCGTGGCCGATGTGAGAGCGAGCCGAGCCGAGCGCGTGCGCCATTACGGTTCGTAATTCGATTTCTTCCGGAGAAAATAATAATTTCTCGATTTCTTATGCGCATTATTTCTCCCAATTCAGTCAGAGCGAAGGGCGGAAGCGAAGAGCGTTGTTTTTTTTGTTTACGGGCGTACGGGCGGGGTAGAGCGTACGGGTAGCGTTTTTTTTTTTTTTTGGCAAGGAACGGGCACCCACGTACGGGCATGCCCTAGTAAGAAAAACTCTAGCAGTAATAATAGGTTATATTACTCTCCATTTCATGGAGAGTAAACCTAATTACAAGAAGAATGTCTCCCTCTTGTATAGTAGCTATCCATAACCATTTGGTTTCTCTCATTAACACAATCATCAAAGATAACGAGGTTCTTTTTTGATTTATCTAAATCTTGGGGTGAAGGTATATCATCCATATTATCACTGAGAATACAAGTTATGGGTTTTGGTTTCAGTTTTGATTTTTGTGTATCACAAAATAGTTGTATTATATCCTCAATGTTTTAATCATTTAGTTTGTTTTGAAGTTGAAATAAACTAATTATATCTTCTTTTTGAAGACCCGCATTAAAACCTTGTGATAGTAGTTGATACTCGGGTTGAAAACTTGACTTTGTGAAAATTATTAAATTATTATAATCTAAAAAGTTGGGGGTAAGGAGCATCTTTAAAAGCAAACAGGTTTTTCCACATCCGCTTGAACCACCTATTAGACATCTTAATTAATTTGGAGGATTTTTATGGTTGTTAAATTTTATCTTGTTTTCTCAAACGGGTAAAAAATCATTCATTTATATATTTTGAAAACAAGTCATCTAACTTTTTATGAGCTTTTTTAGAAACTCTATATTTTATCCTGAGTTCAGGTTTAATTTCAAAATAATCCGTTATTTTATTTATATAGTATCTTGTATTAACATTTCCATTAAAATTATTTTGAATAATGAATATCATTAAACCCTTATACATTTCCTCAATACAAAGTCTCTTCTCTTGTAAGAAATGGTGTATTATCATCATAATGCTTAACATTCATCTCTATTATTAATCTTGTAAAGTATTTCATTTTTGGTTCTAATTTAAAAGAGTTATATATTTTAATATATTTTTTATCATCATTAATTAAAAGATAATCACAGAATAAACATTCTTTATGGGCTTTTGACTCTGTATTTAATCCTCTTCTTTCACAAGCCGGACAATTCTCTAATTTATCATATGGAGAATCAGGAATTTGAAGAAGCTCAATATCTGGTATATCGTTTGGATTTATCATATTTATATAGAAAAAGATTACTTAAACTAAAAATCATCTTCACTATAATCGGTGCTTTCATAATCTTCATCATCTATAAAACTACTTTCATAGCTATCGTTAGAACACAAACTCTCAGAATCATAACTGTCTTGCGAAGACAAAGTCTCACTACCACTATCATCACTTTTAAAATCAACGAGATCTTCACTTTAATAATGACTCATATTTACTTAGAAGAAAAAACATTACCGTCTATATCCATATACTTTTTTTCATTAACAGATTCAACTACAACATTTTTTATATTAAAGGTAATTTTAAAATGGTGCCTAACTACTATTGAACGAAATGACATTTCTCCTGATATATTAACATCTTTAATTTCATCAAGATTGACATCTTTGGCGTTATTAAAGAATATAGAAATTTCACCGTGTTTAGAGCTAATAGTTTTATCTTCCATTTCGGTAGCTTCAGTAAAAAGAGTTTTCTTTTTTGATACTTTTACATCTTTCATTACCTCCTCTAGTTTATTATAAATCTCCATAAATAGTGGTGAAACTTTTGTTATAATTACTCTAATTGACGACTTCCCAAAGACAGAGAATGCTCTTCCTTTAAAAGGTATTGAGTCGCTCATATTATCCTTCATAATAGGTTTAATCCAAAAGTTATTGAAATCATCTTTGTTCAATTTTACATCAGTGCAATATATTTCAGTATCCTTTTTAAATGAGGAGATTGATTGAAATTTGTCTCTTGTGTTTTTAAACATTGTATTTATTAGACAAAATTGCCAAGAGATTGCCAAAATTTGCCAAAAAAGTGATTCCAAGAGATTGAGGGGAAAATAATTTACTACAATCTCAAAATGATATGTGGCTCGGGAGGGGCTCAAACAAGAACATTAAGAGAAGTTTATCATTTCATATCAGCTCAACGGCGATACCTGAACCGAGAGTTAAAATCTAATATAACATTTGTAAATATTCTAGATGGTGATTGTTCTTCTAAGAGAATTAAGTTATTACCTAAAAACTAGGGCATTGCCCGTACGTGGGTGCCCGTTCCTTGCCAAAAAAAAAAAAAAAACGCTACCCGTACGCTCTACCCCGCCCGTACGCCCGTAAACAAAAAAAACAACGCTCTTCGCTTCCGCCCTTCGCTCTGACTGAATTGGGAGAAATAATGCGCATAAGAAATCGAATTACGTACCGTAATGGCGGTCAGCTCGTAACGCGCTCAGCTCCGCTCGTCTCACATCGGCCACGCCTACGCAACAAAGCGTTCTGTGATTGGCTGCCGGAAGTTCGCAAATCGCAGTTACGATGAATCGTTTTAATTTAATCGCAGTTTGAAATCGTTTTAAAACATAGTTTAACGGCAACATAGTTTTCCAACGTGAAATAAATGAATACGCTGTCAAATGTGCCGTCCGAGGCAGAGTCTGATCGCCACGTTCGGCACACGTGATAGCTCGCTGCTCTCTGATTGGTTGAAGCGTTTTTTGGACATAGCTCGGTAAGTACTTGTCCGATTAATTTAAAACCTTGAAAAGGCACATCCTCGGGTCCCCAGCAATATACCTGGCAAGTTTAAAGTATATCGGACCCGTGGTTGTCGAGAAACAGCGGTCACAGACAAACACACAGACACACAGACACACAGACACAGACACACAGACACACAGACACACAGACACACAGACACACAGAGATTGCTGGAATTATAGATAGATGAAACACAAATATTCGTTGGGTCTCTGGATGAGTATAATGAAAATGGGGGGGGGGAGTTAATGAGTTAAATGCAGGGGAGAAAAAGGGTGTAATTTTTCAAGCCTGGCATGCCTGGCATTTCAAGCCATGGGCAAAGTTTAGGGAAAGTGGGCGGGGCTTAGTAGAAAGTGGGCGGGGCTGAGGAGGGAGAAAGGGGGCGCAATTTTTTGAGAGAAAAGGGGGTGTAATTTCAGTGGTTTTTAAGGCTTTTGTGTTAAAACATATATGGCGGCCAAACCACGTGACCAATGACGTCATAATTATCATTAAGAAAATTCTACAGGTGGAGTTGCACCAAAAGGAGTGCAATTTTTGGAGTGAAAACTTCCTGTCAATCAGACCAACAGTTGCAGAGAAAATCATATTTATTCTGTGCGGACAAACAGACAAACAGACTCAAATGCAATACCCCCTCCTCAGGCGAGAGTAAAAAGGGGCGCAATTTAATGAGAGAAAAAGGGGTGTAATTTTATGAGACAGAGGGTGTGAGTCAATAAGTTTCCTTCATTTTCCCCTTTGACTTCAATGTTAAGTTGAATGTGCCTCAGAACCCCCCATTTCCCCCTACTCACATTGTTTCAATGGTTACGACTGGTGCAGGTGTCATCATCGTCATCGTCATCGTCATCGTCATCGGATAATCGCGCGCATAAACCAGGAGCGCTGATCGCTATTAAAAAGTTGGAGGGGGACGTTTTCAGGGAAGATTATTCAAGTGAAGAAGAAAGATGTTTTTTTGTCATTTTCATGAATTTAATAAAATCGCATAAATAGTGACCAATTTGAAATCCGATATCAAACTTGAAATTGAATTGACGAAATATCAGGAAGTCGGAGGACTTCCTATGTCGGGACGACACAGTATTCCTCAAAAAACAACATCTACCATGATACAAACTTGTAAACCTATGAAGGTACCTACCAGTCAGTCACCTGTGGAGGATTTCACATCAAATAACATTCATTAACCCTTTGTGTGCTGAATCTTGTTTTTTCAAAATTTTCATCAATTTTTTTTTTGGGCATTTTCAAAAGAAAAAAGAAAAAAGTTTCATCTTTTTCAAAAGTTTCAATCTGCGACATCAGTACACAAAAGGTTAAACGTTTGTACAGTATCAACGAACTACAAAGTTGACAAAACAAAAATGTCCTGTTTGTAATTCTTCTTTTCATACAGTAACTCAACATTGGGTTTATTTCATTTGAGTCAATTTGTGACTTGGCACAATCTTTTTTTTTTTTTTTTTTTGCAAGTGTATTGATCACTCCGGTTTGTTTGTGTGTTTGTTTGTGTTTGTATGTGTGTTTGTTTGTGTGTTTGTGTGTGTGTTTGTTTGTGTCTGTCTGTCCGCTCACTTATACTTGCCTACAGGTCACAATTTTAAACCGATCTTCACGAAACTTCACCAAATGGAAGAGTTTGTGGTCCGACAAAATCCTATATATTTTCAAGGTCACAAGGTCAACTTAGGCCAAAGGTCAACCGCTTTTTTCCATATTTCAAAAATCCTCAATTTTCATCTGATTGACTTGGAATTTGAATAAGATTTTCATATCAGCGAACTGAAGTCAACCACCAACTATTTCTGAGATCAACACAGGCCAAAAGGTCAACATAGGCCAAAGGTCAACAACTTTTTTCCATATTTCTACAATCCTCAATTTCCATCCGATTGACTTGAAATTTGAATAGGATTTACATATCGGCTAACTGAATTCAACCACCAATTATTTTTGAGATCAGCATAGGCCAAAGGTCAACAACATTTTAAAATTTCTTAAATCCTCAATTTTCATCCGATTCACTTGAAATTTGAATGGGATTTACATATCAGTGAACTGAATACATAACAGGATATTTATAAAAGTTATGGACGAGTTATGACTAACTTGGTGGATGAGTTGCTTTGGTGACAAGAACAAGCTGATTAGATTTTGGTTCAGGTTTCCGAATCCAGATCCGGCTTGATCCGGCCTATCAATCAATGGACACAAAGCAAACGGTTCAGCCTCACAGAGTCATGCCCTCTACCGAGTATCGTTCTAGTTAAAAATGTATTTTTTTTTGTTTGTTTTTTGTTTTTTTTGAATACAACATCGAGGCTCGTGTAAGAGCTAACATTAATGACAAAAAAAAAAAACGGACACATAAGACAAAATAAAGGGAGCAGGAGACAAGATGGGGAGAGAGGGGAAAGCACACAAGTTCAACATTATTATTATTTTTTTTATTTTTTTTTTTTTATTTTTTTTTTTTTGTATACAAGATCGAGGCTCGTGAAAGAGCTAACATTAATCACACAAAAAGACAAACCGACACACAAAACACAAAAAACAAGGGGAGCGGCAGACAAGATGGGGAGAGAGGGGAAGGACACAAAAGAGAGGGGGAAGAGGGGGAAGGACACAAACACAACATTTGAGAGCAGGGACATCGGGAGGACTTGGGGGGAGGTGGGAGAGGAATAAAACATATGAACACTGCAAGGACTCTGGGGTGAATTACCGGGGGTAGAAAAGATCAAGGTTTTCGATGGGGGAAGATAAGAGATGGTGGTGAACAGCTGTTTTAAAGACCTGGAGGGAGGAGTGGGATTGAAGGGAGTGGGGGAGTTTGTTCCAGAGGCGGGAGAAAAGGGGAATGAAAGAGTGAAGGTGAGCAGAGAGCCTAGACTTTGGCAGTTTAACCATAAGAGGGTTGCAGGCAGATCTTGTGCGACCTGAAGGAATATTGGGGGGACAGAGCACAGAGAGAGCTGGGGGAGCAAGGCCGGAGAGGAGTCGGTAGAAGACAAAAAGACCACCAACCTGCCTGCGGTGAGTGAGTGAAAGGCCCTCGGTGTTGACTACATCGCAGGAGATTCCAATGATTCTGAAAGCTTTGGCCTCAACAGCGTGAAGCCGAGCAAGGTGTGAGGCAGGAGCACCAGCCCAGAGGGGGGAACAGTATTCCATTGAGCTGCGGATGAAAGCCTTGTATGTGGTGAGGAGCTCAGGTGTGTCAAGGAAGGACTTCGCACGACGGAGGATGCCCAGTCGGCGACTGGCTTTGGAGGCCAGCTTGGAAATGTGGTTTTCCCAAGAAAGATCATGGCAGATAGTGAGACCCAAAAGCTTGAGCGACAGAACTAACAATATTACTTGTATTATTAGGTTTATTACCAACTATTGCGAAATATTACTAACTTGTATTATTAGGGGAAAGTCGGGAGAGGGGGGTTGACGCTTTGGGGGGTGTGGGGTTGAGGCATGCATTTGGGGTGAGGCTGGGAAGTGAAGATTTAATGAAGCAACATATTTTGGGAGCACGCAGCTCGAAAATACAAAATGATAGTGACTAGCAAGGTATCTGCCCTAAGGGCGGGGCTTCAATTGGGAGGCCCAAATGAAAAGGCAAAATATCAGAAATTTAAGGCTTTTTTTATTTAGCTCTTTCACGAGCCTCGATTCAGTATACAAAAAAAAAAAAATTTAAACGATTCATATAAACATCCGTTGAATCATACCACACGAAAATCATCAAAATCTAAACAGTAGTTGTAGAATTTCAATAAAAGCCACATCACTGTTCATATCGGTAAAAAAAATTATTCCATCGTGTTTGGAAAAACTGGAAAATTGGAAAAATTGGAAATTGGGAAAAAACTGGAAAAACAATATAGCCTTTTTACTCCAGAGAACCAGGATTACCCACCCAAAATTTTGTTGCGATCAGTTCAGCCGTTTTTGCAGTACCTGGGAACAGATGGACGGACAGACAGACAGACAGACATTTGGTGAATTCTAGAAAGATGACAATATTTAACTGTTCTTTGCATTATATTGTTGAAGTAACATTACAATTACAATTTACATGACGCTGGATTTCGGCAGGAACCTCACCACCTAATCTATCAATATTCCACTGACTCGATGTCTATTCTAAACAATCAATCGCTAAGAATTCAATTTTGTTTTATAAAATGCATTAAATCAATTGCAAGGCCTGGCCTCGATGAGGACTACGTAGTCTGTGCCTGGATCCTTCAACATAAAATTAAGGAAAACCGTTTCATAATCTTTATGATTACCATATATACAGACTTGGCATTTAATATGGAATATATTTTTTTTTCTTGACTTGGGTTTACTTTCTTAACTCAGTATATCAATCTGGTGAGTTTCTTTTACACTTTGGTGATTTATTTGTTAAAAGAATCATGTCACTGATTGTCTGTCGCAGCAAGAAGTCAACAACAGGATTTATCACAGGTGGCGTGGCAAAATGTACGGACAGGTGCATTTGATGATTGGCTTCACAGTCGGGTATACAAGGGTTGTTGCGTTCTGTATTAGTGTAAAACAACTGCTGCACGTCTCCAAAAGGTATTGCCGCTTCCTCTGGAGATGGTCCGTCAACTCGACAATGCTGTTTGTCATGGAGTGGTGGCTTTACGAAATTACGGCATGAAACAGCGTGCTATTGCTCGGCTGTGTGGCATCACACAAGGTCAGGTGTCAAAGATCCTGAAACGAAATGCTCAGAGGGGTGTCCCTACTCCAATACCGAGGCTAGGACGTCCCCGCAGAACCACAAGGAGGGATGATCGCCAGCTGCACCGGTTAGTCCGCAATGGCCGTACCAAGTCAGCTAATCGGCTTAGGGCTGAGTGGCAGCAACTGACAAATGTGCCTGTATCCACAACGCTAGTCAACCAACGACTGGTTCAAGCAGGCTATCGTGCCAGGCGTCCCCTGAGAAAGCCACGCCTGACCAGACAACACCACCAGCGCCGATTGCAGTGGGCCAGAGAGCACCGTCAATGGCAGCCAGGACACCGGAATCACGTGATCTTCAGTGACGAGTCTAGATTTTTGGTCTATCATCAAGATGGCCGTGTCCGAGTATGCAGACAAGTGCATTTTTTTTTTTTTCTTGTATACTGAATCGAGGCTCGTGAAAGAGCTAACATTTACTTCACAAACAAATCAACCAGACAAACAAAATATATAAAAAGAGGGAGCGGAAGACAAGATGGGGAGAGAAGGGGAAGCACACAAACACAACATTTGAGAGCAGGGAGATGTGTGGAAGGGAGAGGGCTTGGGGGGGGAGGCGTGGGAAGGGGGGGGGGAGGGAGAAGTATAAAACACAAGGACACCAAGGACTTCCAGGACAGAAGTTGGAATTTCAAACAAGGTGGATCTGGGGTGAATTAGCGGGGGTAGAAAAGATCAAGGTTTTGGATGGGGGAAGATAAGAGATGGTGGTGAACAGCTGTTTTAAAGACCTGGAGGGTGGAGTGGGATTGAAGAGAGTGAGGGAGTTTGTTCCAGAGGTGGGAGAAAAGAGGAATGAAGGAGTGAAGGTGAGCAGAGAGTCTTGATTTTGGCAGTTTAACCATGAGAGGGTTGCAGGCAGATCTTGTGCGACCTGTAGGAATATTTGCGGGACAGAGCCCAGAGAGAGCTGGGGGGGCAAGGCCAGAGAGGAGTCGGTAGAAGATGGAAAGACCACCAACCTGCCTGCGGTGAGTGAGTGAGAGGCCCTTGGAATTAGCTTCATCGCGGGAGATTCCAATGATTCTGAATGCTTTGGTTTCAACAGCGTGAAGACGAGCTAGGTGTGAGGCAGGAGCACCAGCCCAGAGGGGAGAGCAGTATTCCATTGAGCTGCGGATGAAAGGCTTGTATGTGGTGAGGAGCTCAGGTGTGCCAAGGAAGGACTTCGCACGACGGAGGATGCCCAGTCGGCGATTGGCTTTGGAGGCCAGATTTGAAATGTGGTTTTCCCTAGGAACGATCATGGCAGATAGTGAGACCCAAACGCTTGAGTGACAGAACTTCTTGGAGAGGATTATTCAGAAAGTGGATGGGAGGGTTGTCCAGTCGGTCTTTTCGGAGAGACATCGTAAGAGTGTGAGATTTGTCAGGATTGAAAGACATGTTCCACTTGTTTGCCCAGTCTGTGATTTTGTCCAGGTCTGCAGAGAGTGAGGAGGCTGCAGACTGCCGATCTGAGGGATGAAGAATGGAGCGACAGAGAGTAGAGTCATCAGCAAAGAGATACAGAGGATTTTCAAGAGAGTCAGAGAGAAAAGATTCTGAGTCGCATGAAGCCTACAACAAAGATTGTATAGTGCCAAGAGTCCAAGCTGGAGGTGGTGGGGTGACCGTTTGGGCTGCTTTTCATGCAGGGTGCAAAACTGACCTGGTTGTTCTGAATGGAAACCTGAACCAGTTCAAGTACAGGGCCATTCTGGAAGAAACATTGCTTCCATTTGCTCGTGCAGCCTTTCGAGGAAACTTTGTCTTCCAAGGTGACAATGCACGGCCTCATCGTGCTCGCATGATCCAACACTTTCTTGCTGGCCATGGTGTAGAGCATATGGAGTGGCCTGCCATGTCCCCGGATATGAATCCGATAGAGAACTTGTGGGCAGAATAAACGCGTCAAATCGACCACTTGGACCAGCAGCCAACCTCTGTGCGTGAATTGCAGCAGGCTATTGTCACTGCATGGCAAGCGATTCCTGTCCAAACCTTGGCAAATCTCGTGAACAGCATGCCTCAACGTGTACCTGCTCTCCTGAATGCTCGTGGGGGTTACACGAAGTACTGAACTGTAATTTTACTGTCCGTAATCCCAGTCGTAATTTAACTTTTGTTTTTGTTAAAAAAGAATTTGGCTAATGTGCAAAATAAAGAGATACTTCTGGAAAACGTACAGAAGTTTAACACAGTACTGTCCATGAATTGAGTTCGATATCAGTTTACATCACTTTCAAGGATCAATTTATTTGTTTCGAAATGTCAAATGTGGTTTTTGTTTCTTATAAAGGTCACATTAACAAAATCTAGAATAATTTCAACATCATTCCAATGAACTTTTGGTTCTAAGTCATCTTGAAAAGTAAGTTCACCCCCACAAAAAAAATATTCCATATTAAATGCCAAGTCTGTACATTGTTTTCTTGACATGACCAAAAAGTGGAGGGGACCAACTGTTAGATGGATGTTGTTGGACTGAATGGATAAACACCAGAGGTCTTTTCATGAAGGATTCCGATTAGCTTGCGGTACAGAGGTGGACAGGGTCCGCCATTTGAGGACCCTTGGCATTAATTACACATTAATCTCCAATAGCTGGGCGGCTTAGCTAAAAAATTCGGATCGATTGTGCCTTTTCCCTTAAAAGCATGAAACTTGGCACATGGCTAGAATACCCGAAAAGAAAGATTTTTAGTCCAGGGGGCATCCCCAATTTCACCCCATATGGCGGCCATCTTGAAATCCAAGACGGCCATCATACAAGACCTATTTTGATGAATATCTCCATAATTAGAACAGATATCAAAATGGTTGAAGTGCCTATACCTACATTTTTAGGGTCTAGGAATCCAATGGCAACATAAAATATTCAATAGTATATGGCAGCCATCTTGAAATCCAAGATGGCCGCCATAACAGACCTGTTTCAAAAGTTCATTGTTCAAATGTTTGTTCAAAAGCTAAAGCCCGATGTTGGCACAGTCAAAACATTTGGCGAATATGCCGAAAAGGTCTTCATCCCATTTGTTTTCTCACAGTACAAATCTGCAACCCGACTTGATCTGGTGAGGGACCGTTACCTACCCGACAGCCTTAAGAGCATGACCCGTGAAAAGCGTGGCAAGGGGGTTCGCCGACGAGTAGATACCTCAGTTGCAATTCCTGGACAGTGGCAGAACTTTCTTTGAGTTGATGAAAACAAGCGTGAACTCTTCAGCTTCCTTTCCAATGAAACAATTAAATCATTTGAAGATCAGCGCAAGGAGCTAGTTGTCACACTTGATACAGAGGTTCTTACTGCTCCACCACGCATTGATCTAGAATCACTCTTCCCGTGCACTCAGGAAGAGGCAGATGGTCGGATGTTCCTACATGCTGCTGATGCAACACAGAGAGGGCATAGTAAGGTAAGGTCCTCATACAAACTGTGGACACAGATGTTGTCGTGCTTGCAGTTACAACAGAAGCTTTCAGTGATGATATGGTTACAATTTGGGACAGGCAAGAACATGCGATTTATCTCTGCACATGATATAGCCACAGCTCTTGGCCCTGAGAAATCTAAAGCCCTCCCCATGTTTCATGCACTAACAGGGTGTGACACTTCTTCAGCGTTTAATGGGCGTGGAAAAGTAACTGCATGGAATGTGTGGGAATCATTCCCTGAGCTCACAGAGGTACTAGCAGAAATTTGCCACCAGAGCACAGAGATAACTGAAACCTGCATGAACGTCATTGAGAGATTTGTTATTCTGTTGTATGATCGCACAAGTACTGCTACTGACATTAACATTGTACGAAAGAAACTGTTTGCAAAGAAGGGCAGACATGTGGAATCAATTCCACCAACACATGATGCCCTTGTGCAGCACGTAAAGCGGGCAGTATACCAAGGCGCACTATGCTGGGGACAAGCATTGCATGCTAAGCCTGATCTACCAAGCCCCACTGAATGGGGTTGGCAAAAAACGTCTGCTGGCCAGTTCAAACCAATATGGACAACACTTCCAGAGGCTGCAAATATCTGCAATGAACTTGTTAAGTGTGGGTGCAAAAAAGGATGTACTGGTCGTTGCCGGTGTAAGAAAGCTGCACTTCCCTGTACTTCTCTCTGCGCATGTGATGGAGAATGCAGCAAAGACTAGAAAACCACAAGATGGCACAGTTACAGTCTGCGATGTCATAGACACTTTTAATCACTGAAGAATGCCAACCTGTTAAGAGTATTTATATGCATTCCCAGTATGCATGATACTATGCAAAATTAATATTTTCATATGACTGCTTAATATTTTATGTTACCATTGGATTCCTAGACCCTAAAAATGTAGGTGTAGGCACTGCAACCATTTAGATAGCTGTTCTAATTATGGAGATATTCATCAAAACAGGTCTGTTATGGCGGCCATCTTGGATTTCAAGATGGCTGCCATATACTATTGAATATTTTATGTTGCCATTGGATTCCTAGACCCTAAAAATGTAGGTATAGGCACTTCAACCATTTTGATATCTGTTCTAATTATGGAGATATTCATCAAAACAGGTCTTGTATGATGGCCATCTTGAATTTCAAGATGGCCGCCATATGGGGTGAAATTGGAGATGCCCCCTGGACTAAAAATCTTTCTTTTGGGGTATTCTAGCCATGTGCCAAGTTTCATGCTTTGAAGGGAAAAGGCACAATTCATCAGTTAAGCAGCCCCACTACAATGCAACAACAACTAAATAAACTTTTCTTTCCTGAAAATTCCACAATGGACGAGCAAAGAGGCTCCTTCGCAAGAAAACTTGAAGGAACATAGCACGGCAGCGGGAATGTCTACCTGTATCATGCTTTCATGAATCTCTAATCAGGTGATACATTTTCAGCTCATGTACACCATGCAGTCCCGACCTGCCATTTTAAACTGAGGCACCCCTGACCCTGCCACTTGAAACTGAGGCATCCCTGACCCTGCCACTTGAAACTGAGGCAATGAGGCATCCCCGACTCTGCCACTTGAAACTGAGGCATCCCTGACTCTTCCATTTGAAACTGAGGCATCCGCGACTCTTCCATTTGAAACTGAGGCACATGTTGTGCATCCCATCCCATCAACGACTCTGTCACTTGAAACAGAGGCACCCCTGACCCTGCCACTTGAAACTGAGGCACCCCTGACCCTGCCACTTGAAACTGAGGCAATGAGGCATCCCCGACTCTGCCACTTGAAACTGAGGCATCCCTGACTCTTCCATTTGAAACTGAGGCATCCGCGACTCTTCCATTTGAAACTGAGGCACATGCCGTATACATCTCTTGTACATCCCTTGTAATGTCTTGTGCATCCCTTGTAATGCCTTGTGCATCCCTTGTGATGTATTGTGCATCCCTTATAATGCCTTGTACATCCCTTGTAATGCCTTGTCCATCCCTTGTGCATCCCTTGTAATGCCTTGTACATCCATTATAATGCCTTGTGCATCCCTTGTAATGTCTTGTGCATCCCTTGTGCATCCCTTGTGCATCCCTTGTAATGCCTTGTGCATCCCTTGTAATGTCTTGTGCATCCCTTGTAATGCCTTGTGCATCCCTTGTGCATCCCTTGTAATGCCTTGTGCATCCCTTGTAATGGCTTGTGCATCCCTTTTAATGCCTTGTACATCCCTTATAATGCCTTGTGCATCCCTTGTAATGTCTTGTGCATCCCTTGTGCATCCCTTGTACATCCCTTATAATGCCTTGTGCATCCCTTGTAATGTCTTGTGCATCCCTTGTAATGCCTTGTGCATCCCTTGTGCATCCCTTGTAATGTCTTGTGCATTCCTTGTAATGCGTTGTGCATCCCTTGTGCATCCCTTGTAATGTCTTGTGCATACCTTGTAATGCCTTGTGCATCCCTTGTAATGTCTTGTGCATCCCTTGTAATGTCTTGTGCATCCCTTGCAATGTCTTGTGCATCCCTTGTGCATCCCTTGTAATGTCTTGTGCATCCCTTGTAATGTCTTGTGCATCTCTTGTAATGTCTTGTGCATTCCTTGCAATGTCTTGTGCATCCCTTGTGCATCCCTTGTAATGTCTTGTGCATCCCTTGTAATGTCTTGTGCATTCCTTGCAATGTCTTGTGCATCCCTTGTGCATCCCTTGTAATGTCTTGTGCATCCCTTGTAATGTCTTGTGCATCTCTTGTAATGCCTTGTGCATCCCTTGTAATGTCTTGTGCATCTCTTGTAATGCCTTGTGCATCCCTTGTAATGTCTTGTGCATCCCTTGTAATGTCTTGTGCATCCCTTGTAATGCCTTGTGCATCCCTTGTAATGCCTTGTAATGCCTTGTAATGCCTTGTGCATACAACCCTTGAGCATCCCTTTGACCCTTCCTCTCACTCCCCCCCCCCCCCTCAACTCTCTCTCTCCTCTCCCCTCTCTTACCTCCCCTCTCCTCTCCCCTCACCTCTCCTCTCTCTCACCCACCTCAGCTCTATCTCCCACTCACACCACCTCTCTCTCCTCCCTCATCCTCTCTGCCCCCTCTGCTCTCCTCTCTCCCCTCCTCTCCTCTCTCTCCCTCTCTCTCTCCCCTCCTCTCACCCTCGACCCCATCTCACTCTCCTTCCTCCCTCTCTCTTCTTCCCCCTCCTCCTCCCTACCTTTCTCTCTTTCTCCCACCCCACCTCTCTCCCTCCTCCCTCTCTCTTGTTCCTCCTCCTCCTCCCACCCCTCCTCTCTCTTGTTGTACATGATATATTATAAAATACTGTTGGACTGCAATGAGAAATGCTATTTGTGACCTCCTCATTCCCCCTTCTGCTGTGTGGAGCTCATTTATAATAATTAAACCTCAATACCATAGTAACGTGGAGTAATTGTTCAGATTTACCTGTTAAAGGTGGACTGCTTGCTCAGGTGTGAATGTCGCTGCTATGCAACAAGAAATGCTTTCTGGCACAATCGAGCTTGTGCTTTTAATTGTGAAACGCAAGCCACTTTTGAAACGAAAGCAGCAGTCGGAGGATTGTTTTGCAGAACAGTTTGCCATGTTTGGCTAATTCTGCCCAAATTGTGAAAACTAGTCCCGTCATATTTCTTCGCAGAGGCCTTGATCTTCTTCACGGTTCGACAACCTTCCGGCAGCAGCGGCTTCCCTCTCTACTGTTCGGGTGCTGGCCTTGCATAGGGGAGAAGAGGTATTTTGATCTAAGCAAATCTCAAGTTCTCATTCTGTCTTTCCGTACAAAGCAATGGCATAAACTCTGTCTCTCAAACCTAGGGGCCTCACCGTCACCTCTCATAGGCAGATCATGTATCAAACTTCCCTGCAGGTGTTCAAGACAACTGCTCACCACCATCTCAGATCATCCCCAATCCAAAACCATGACCTTTTCTACCCTCTGTTACCCCTCCCTCACCCCAAGGCAACCTCCTTCCAGGTTTCCAGTTTTTCATCCTGGGATTTTCCTTCTGTATCCATGTTGTCCATAGCATGCTTCCGTTTCTGCCCCCGATTTCTCCACACACCCATTGTTTGTCCAAGTCTCCTCTTCACCTCAACTCTGATGTTGCTCTATCGGTGTCTCCTCACCCCATACCCTCTGTCTACTGCTCTATTTGTCCTGTTACGTTCTGATCCGTTCAGTGTACTAGCTCTTCCTTGAAACTTGACTCTGTAAAGAAAGAAGAAAGTTGGCATCCAAATCCAGTTACAAACTCGGAATCATCTCTCGTGACGTGTCCTTCCTTGGAAAGCCAGAACTCTCAGCCTTCAAGACCATTGTCCGTACTGTTACAGATTCGTCACTTCCATTGTTGTGGTTTTCATCCACTGTAAACATTTTTGATTCCATGTACTATTATTGTTTTCAAAAGGTTTATTGTGTATGAACTGTTTTCAAAAGGTGAAAAGTTAGTGTTAAAAGAAACCGGAAACCGGATCGGGAACCGGACGACGACGAAGAAGAGGAAGGGGAAAAGAAGGCGGAGCGAGTGGAGTCGGACAAGAAGGATAGTTACTTTGCGGTCTGGAGCGAACATTGGCGAGCAAGAGTCATGAGTGAACTTTGGGTTTCCCAGGAAAGGGATTCCTGCGACAGAGTTGTCATCACTGTGACAGATTCACCTGTGTGTCAGGTTTTGCGGTTGATTCCGAAGAGAATCCTCGTCGTGCCATTACGTCTCGAGTATGGGCCATCGGCCATTTTGACTCGCGCGCTTTGTGCATCGAGCAAGATTTCTTTACTTCGCTTCAGCCATTCTCACCGCATTCAGATGTTTATCTGGTGTGTATGTGTGTGTGTGCAACGCGGATTTTGAAGGTAAATCTGAGGTTCGCCGACTGTGACCCGTGAAACGTCCATACCCGAGGGTGTGATTTTCCAGTCGCCTGGAGGGCGCCTTTGGATTTCCCAGTCGCCCTTAGGGGGCCTTGGTGCAGCTTTGGCCGTGTGGCTGTGACCGTCATCCGAACGGAATTCTGGTCTCGATTAGACATCGTTCTGACGATCGCTGGAGCGGATCGACTTTGGCTTGAAGCCGGGATCGACTTCGGCTTGAAACCGGGATCAACTTTGGTGTGAAGCAGGGAAAGAGACATTGGGAATGTTCTTGGTTCACTCACTTGGAGCACAGTGAGTTATATGTTACGAAACTGATGGTACCATCATAGGATGTATATTGATTGTACTTTTGATTACTATTATTGTTGTACTGTTATTCTTGTGTGATCGTAATACAATATTTGTTTGTTGGTAACAATTGGTGTGGCTTCACCAGTGATCTTTGACATATAGAATAACGCATTTTTCTGCCGTGACTCCTCTCGGGGCTCGGAGGTACACCGTGACCAGGGGGTTGGGGAGGAGCACGTAACAGAAATTGGGGGCTCGTCCGGGATTGGCCCAAATTGAAATTTGGGGCTCGTCTTTGTTGATCAAATTCCCTAACATTCGTCAGGGATAGAATTCCCTAACATTCGTCTGGGATATAATTCCCTAACATTCGTCCAGGATAGAATTCCCTAACATTCCCAAAATTCTCAAATTTGGAATTTTTCTAACATTCCCAAATTTTTCAAAAAAAAATTAAATAAAAAAAAATTGGGACATTTTTGTGTGAAGGTTAACAGGTGTTAACTAATAGTCACCATGGTGTTTGATGCAGAAAGGTTTGCGGCGTCCCCTAATGAGGCACAGTTCCAAGCGTTAAAAAGATCGGAACTCTTGATATTGGCCAAACATTTTAACTTGGAGGTCCGAGCTCATATGAAGAAAGCAGAGATGCAGACATTGGTGGTAGAATCTCTGGTGGGACAAGGAACATGGACAGAGGTAGCCTTGGATTGGTTACCCGAGGAAAAAGAAAACGTGGAGCTCCGGAAAATGGAGATGCAACTGCAGAGCCAGGAAAGGTTAAAAGAGTTGGAATGGAAAGTCGAGGAGAAAAGAGCAGAGGAAAGGAGATCTGAAAGAAAACTCGAGGAAAGAAGAGTAGAACAGGAACGAGAACTCGAGGAGAGAAGAACAGAGGAAAGGAGAACTGAAAGGGAACTCAAAGAAAGAAGAGCAGGGGAAAGAGCAGAGGAAAGGAGAGCCGAAAGGGAGTTAAAGGAACGTGACATGGAGTATCAGAAGGAACTTAAACTCAAGGAGCTGGAATTAATGGGAGAACGGAGAGAAGTAGTATCCATGCCGGCTAGTTCGACAACTAGTCAGAACACTTGGGATGTTGGTAGGCATGTGAGGCTGGTTACACCCTTCAATGAAAAAGAGGTGGCCAAGTTTTTTTTACACTTTGAGAAAGTGGCTCAAATGCTAAAATGGCCTGTGGGGTCCTGGACTATGTTAGTGCAAAGTGTTTTGGTGGGTAAAGCTCAAGATATCTATTCGGCTTTACCGATTGACCAATGTGCAGATTATGAGATAGTGAAGAAAACCATTCTCAAAGCCTATGAATTGGTCCATGAAGCTTACCGGCAAAAATTCAGGAATGCCAGGAAGAGGGAGAGGGAGACCCATGTGGAGTTTGCCAGAATGAAGGAAACCATGTTTGATCGGTGGTGTGACTCGAAGGGGATTGGGAAAGACTTCAAACGGTGGAGGAATTCAAACAGTGTGTCCACGCGGACATTAAAGTACATCTGGATGAAAAGAAGGTACCAGAGTTGTATGAGGCAGCAACCGTGGCAGATGACTATGCCTTGACACACAGGATGGGGTTCCACAAACCTAACTTCCCGCCTCGAGCTCGCCAGGGGAGTTATGGTATATCCGGTGCGAAGAACGAATATTCATGGAGGCGGCCTAGAAATGACTATGGGGACAAATCTGATACCGCGAATTTTAGGGATCAGAAGACTACAGTTCCAAGACAGACTTATCTTCCGGGGGGCCCGAGGCAGACCACGAGTTTTTCCTCCGGGCCTACTTGCGCTTTTTGCAAGAAACCTTGACATTTGATGTCCCAATGTTATGCCCTGAAAAGGAAAAATGAGGAGTGGAGTCAGACTAGAACAACTCCGAATGCATTGGCCAATGCGAGAAATCGTCCTTGGAGGACAGTGCCTTGTGAAGGTCCCCATGCCAAAGTTACGGCATCACAGAACGACCTTGTTCAAGAGGGTTACAAACCTTTTATTACAGAGGGGTTTGTGTCACTGGATGGAGACTTAACGAACCAGAGACCTGTTAGGGTATTGAGGGACACAGGAGCACATCAATCTTTGATGCTTGAGGGCATTTTGCCATTGTCAGAGAAGACGGCAACTGGTGTTAGTGTTCTTTTACAGGGGGTTGGTGGCTATGTTAAAGCTCCACTTCATGTCATCCATTTGAAGTATGATTTGGTGTCGGGACCGGTCACCGTAGGTTTACAAGCCACTCTTCCTCAGAGGGCATCTCTTTTGTTATCGGGAATGATTTGGCCGGTGGTCAAGTTTCTGGTAACCCGATGTTTGTTGAAAAGCCTAGTATGGAAAATAACACTGCACAGTTAGAGCAGGAGATTCCGGGTATCTTTCCATCCTGTGCCGCGACTCGTGCTATGGGTAGGAAGTGCTCTGAAGAGAAGGAGAAGGTACTGATGTCACGCTTTACACAGTCACGTCTTGTCAAGTACCCTGAAACTAAGTGTCAGCACACACAAGTCATGGATGGAGGCAATGTTGGCAAGCTCTTTGTAGGTGGACTGAACTTCAACACAAGGGAAGATGTTCTGGACTCTATATTTGGCAAATATGGAGCACTCTTGGAAGTGCTGCTGATAAAAGACAGGGAGACGCAAAAGTCGAGAGGGTTTGGCTTTGTCACGTTTGAAAACACAAAGGACGCCAATGATGAAGAAAAGGATTTGAATGGCAAGGATTTGGATGGTCGGACCATAACAGTAGAGAAGGCAGGCCATGGGCATTGAGGGGGCTACAGAGGAGGAAAACGTGGAGGTAGTTTCAGGGGTGGCTATGGCTCCCGGGGTGGGAGTAGTAGTTTTGGTGGCGGCCGCAGTCGTAATTACTACGGAGGCTCCCGGCAACAGCAGTGCAGTTTTGGCAACTCTCGACGGGATGACTATTACGGTGGTAGCCGAGATGGGGACCGCTACTCACGTGACTACAGCACCCGACTCTACAACGGTGATTATGATTTTTTATGATCAAGAGAAGAGTTGGAAGCGCTGAGTGCTCAGGAGCAGCCGAGCCAAGATTCCTACATGGATTAACCCGTGAACTCCACGTTTCTAAATGCGTCCATGTAGTGAATACTTCCAGGCCTCAGCACCCAACCACCATGAAACCTGGTTCTCAGCTCGGCCTCCTTCAAAAAGTGCTGTAGATTTGCTTTGCTTTGGATTCACTGATCACAACCGCTTAACCTTCATTCAAAAAATGAAAAATAAAAACCAGAGGATGATGAGATGGAGTTTGGCTTTGCAGGAGTTCAACTTGGAAATTGAGCATGTAAATGGCAGGGACAATGTCGTTGCTGATGCTTTGTCCAGAGTGAACTAACTTTGGAAATTTCTGCAGGTTGTTTGGAAGTTTTGTTGCTTTCTTTTGGGAAATATTGATTATCGTTGCTCAAGGGAATTGATGATTTGGGTGTGCGTTTTACTTTTGTTTGTTAAAAGAGTTTTTGCCTGCAAAGAAAGTTTTCACAATGTTCAAACTTTCTTTCTTGAGGGGGGGGAAGTGTTACGGATTCATCACTTCCGTTGTTGTGGTTTTCATCCACTGTAAACATTTTTGATTCCATGTAGTATTATTGTTTTCAAAAGGTTTATTGTGTATGAACTGTTTTCAAAAGGTGAAAAGTTAGTGTTAAAAGAAATTGGAAACCGGATCGGGAACTGGACGCCGATGAAGAAGAGGAAGGGGAAAAGAAGGCGGAGTGAGTGGAGTCGGACAAGAAGGATAGTTGCTTTGCGGTCTGGAGCGAACATTGGCGAGTAAGAGTCACGAGTGAACTTTGGGTTTCCCAGGAAAGGGATTTCTGCGACAGAGTTGTTATCGCTGTGACAGATTCACCTGTGTGTCAGGTTTTGCGATTGATTCCGAAGAGAATCCTCGTCGTGCCGTTACGTCTCGAGTACGGGCCGTCAGCCATTTTGACTCACGCGCTTTGTGCGTCGAGCAAGGTTTCTTTGCTTTGCTTCAGCCGTTCTCACCGCATTCAGACGTTTATCTGGTGTGTGTGTGTGTGCAACGCGGATTTTGAAGGTAAATCTGAGGTTCGCCGACTGTGAGCCGTGAAAACGTCCATACCAGAGGGTGTGATTTCCCAGTCGCCTGGAGGGCACCTTTGGATTTCCCAGTCGCCTTGAGGGCGCCTTGGTGCAGCTTTGACCGTGTGGCTGTGACCGTCATCCGAACGGAATTCTGGTCTCGATTAGACATCGTTCTGACGATTGCTGGAGCGGATCGACTTTGGCTTGAAGCCGGGATCGACTTCGGCTTGAAACCGGAATCAACTTTGGTGTGAAGCAGGGAAAGAGACATTGGGAATGTTCTTGGTTCACTCACTTGGAGCACAGTGAGTTATATGTTACGAAACTGATGGTACCATCATAGGATTTATATTGATTGTACGTTTGATTACTATTATTGTTGAACTGTTATTCTTGTGTGATCTTAATACAATATTTGTTTGTTTGTAACAATTGGTGTAGCTTCACCAGTGATCTTTGACATACAGAATAACACATTTTTCTGCCGGACTCCTCTCGGGGCTCGGAGGTACACCGTGACCAGGGGGTTGGGGAGGAGCACGTAACAGTACATTGAACCTCAATGGTGTACTGGTCCCTCCCCGCTTCACTCTCCCCTCGATTGTGGATGCCAAAGGCCTCAACATTGGCATCTCCAGCGATGACACCAAAGCATGAGGCCAGTGTTGCTTTCACACAACAGACAAGACCACACGACAGACAGGTCGATGGCCTCATGGTTCTGACCATCTCTCTTCAGCCCTGGTTGTTAAACTCGAAAAGAAATCACCTCCACTCCTTTATTCCTCTCGTGTTTGTGGAACCTCGTGTCACGTGACAACGCCGAATGCCTCAACTCTGTGTTTGCCTCAAAATCTTGTGTCCCAAACCCATCTCTCTCTGTTCCCACCTTACCCAGTCGAACCCAACTGCTCCTGGACTCTGTGTCCTTCTCTCCTGACAAGGTGGAGAAGTTTTTGTCAAACCTCGACTCTGATTCTGAAACTGGACGAGACGGCATCAGTCCACGGATCCTAAAGTCCTGCTCTGCCGCACTATCTCACCCTCTCCCTGTGCTTTTCACCCTCTCTTTTGCTCAAGCTCATCTGCCAGCATCTTGGAAATCAGCAAACATTACCACTTTACACAAAAAAGGTGCAAAAACAGATCCTTGCAACTACAGACCAATCGCCTGCTCCCAATTATCAGCAAAGTCATGGAATCCATCATTGCTTCGGATATGAAATCTTTCCTCTTCTCCAATGGCTTGATCTCTGATCATCAATTTTGATTCAGACCAGGTCATTCTACTCTGGACATATTGCTTCTGCTGTCTCAACGATGGATGGAGGTCCTCAATGCCAAACAGGAAATCAGAGCTGTCTCCCTTGAAATATCACGTGACTTAGATGCGGTCCGGCACCCCGCTCTGCTCACCGAACTATCCTCCTATGGTATCCATGGAAATCTCCACGCATGGCTTGTGGACTTCCCCTCTGGTCGTAGTCAACATGTGGCCCTGAATGGATTTCTCTCATCTCCCCTTCCTGTTCTGGCTGGAGTTCCCCAAGGCAGTGTTCTGGGCCCTGTGCTTTTTCTGGTCTGAATCAATGATGTCTCCGATTCTCTGGAAAATCCTCTCTATCTCTTTGCTGATTACTCCACTCTCTGCCGCTTCATTCCTCATCCCTCAGATCGGCAGTCTGCAGCCTCCTCACTCTCTGCAGACCTGGACAAAATCACAGACTGGTCAAACAAATGGAACATGTCTTTCAATCCTGACAAATCTCACACTCTTACCATGTCTCTCCGAAAAGACCGAATGGAAAACCCTCCCATCTACTTCTTTTTTTTTTTTTTGTATACAAGATCGAGGCTCGTGAAAGAGCTAACATTAATCACACAAAAAGTCAAACCGACACATAAAACACAAAAAACAAGGGGAGCGGCAGACAAGATGAGGAGAGAGGGGGAAGGACACAAACACAACATTTGAGAGCAGGGACATCGGGAGAAATGTGGGTGGGGGAGGGCTTGGGGGGAGGTGGGAGAGGTATAAAACATATGAACACTGCAAGGGCTCTGGGGTGAATTACCGGGGGTAGAAAAGATCAAGGTTTTGGATGGGGGAAGATAAGAGATGGTGGTGAACAGCTGTTTTAAAGACCTGGAGGGAGGAGTGGGATTGAAGGGAGTGGGGGAGTTTGTTCCAGAGGCGGGAGAAAAGGGGAATGAAAGAGTGAAGGTGAGCAGAGAGCCTAGATTTTGGCAGTTTAACCATAAGAAAGTTGCAGGCAGATCTTGTGTGACCTGAAGGAATATTTGGGGGACAGAGCACATAGAGAGCTGGGGGAGCAAGGCCGGAGAGGAGTCGGTAGAAGACAGAAAGACCACCAACCTGCCTGCGGGTTGAGAAGGGTTTTTTTTTGTTTGTTTGTTTTTAACTTTCTCAACAATCCTCTCCAAGAAGTTCTGAATCGTAGGCTTGAATCGCAGAAAAAAACCACTGAATCGTAGGCTTGAGTGAATCAGCCAAGGGCCGGAGACATACATTTTTCACATGTTATCGTTTTTTCATATTTTTTGTTACCACAATGACATGCAAACGACTGAAGGGATTTCAACCAAGAGTGGCACATCCATATAATGTAATACTTTAGGAGTCGCGGAAGGCGAGAGAACGAGGCCATTCGTAGGGTTCGAAGTTGGTTTATTCAAACAGCAAGATCCAGCACACTAAACTCGAACGGAAGTCAGCATGCTTATATAAAGCCAAAAGCCCTCTTCGGCGGGCGTGGCAACCGCGCGTGCGTCACGTCCGCACAACCACAAGTCCAACAGGCCCGTGCACGTGTATTATGCCCAAATAAGGTAATCACATAAGGTAACCGCCACATGCGGTTACCTGCACATAAGGTAACCGCCACATACGTCCCCCCAGAATGCACTCCACGGGCCTATGCGTAGGCCAAGGCGACCGAGGGGCTGGGCAAGTCCTCGGGGGAGGCTGCCGAGGTTCCTCGCGGGCCTCCCGAGGTTGCAGGTCGCGGGTGCAGTGCCGAGAAGGCTCGAGCGGTGCACGCGAAAAGCGGGTGAGCCAACCGAGGGGCTGGTCAAGGCCTCGGGGGAGGCTGCCGAGGTTCCTCGCGGGCCTCCCGAGGCTGCAGGGTCGGAGAAGTAGTTGCGGTTGTAGTTGTAGGTGCGCGAGGGTGACGAAGCGGCCGTGCCTTCGGAGGGTCTTGGAGCAGGCTCGGCCCTCCGGTCGTAGAGGAGGAGCCGAGCGCGGTGCGCGAACCTCATAGTCATGGCCGTCGTCGTTACCGAAACTCCGGCATTTCGAAACCGCGTTCGAAACTGCGCCCGAAGCCGTGCGGGAGAAGCCGGCGTCACCAGCTTAGGTGGCTTCCCTGGCTCGGGCGCGCTTGCCGTGTTCGTTCGCAGCCCCCGAATCCGTTCGGGGGGAGCCAGGGTCACCAGTTTAGGAGTCGCAGAAGGCGAGAGAACGAGGCCATTCGTAGGGCTCGAAGATGGTTTATTGTAACAGCAAGATCCAGCACACTGAACTCGAACGGAAGTCAGCATGCTTATATAAAGCCCAAAAGCCCACTTCGGAGGGCGTGGCTCCGGAAACCGCGCGTGCGTCACGTCCGCACAACCACAAGTCCAACAGGCCCGTGCACGTGTATTATGCCCAAATAAGGTAATCACATAAGGTAACCGCCACATGCGGTTACCTGCACATAAGGTAACCGCCACAATACAAAGATTAACTCATTCAATTTTGGGTTCAACAGGTCAAAGATCATGTGCCATGTCTCTCTCTCTCTCTCTCTCTCTCTCTGCCCCACTCCTCTCTCTCTCCCCCACTCCCCTCTCTCTCTCGCTGTTTCCCTCCATCTCCCCCACTCCCCTCCATCTCCCTGCTTCCCTCCATCTCCCTGCTCCCCTCTCTCTTCCTCCCCCCTCCTCTCTCTCTCTCTTCTCTCTCTTCTCTTCTCCTCCTCTCCTCTCTTCTCCTCCTCTCCTCTCCTCCTGTCCTCTCTTCTCTTCTCCTCCTATCCTCCTCTCCTCTCCTCTCTCCTCTTTTCCTACGCCAGCTACCTCTACAGGTACGCCTCGCGCTCTCTCTCCCCCTCCTTTGTCACTCCTCCTTTTCCCCATACTCTCATCCCGCTCTCCCTTCCATCTCCCTCACTCCTCTCTCTCTCTCCCACCTCTCTCTTCCACTGTCTTTCCTCCTCATCCCTCCCCCCCCCCCCCCCCCACTCTCATCCCACTCTCATCCCACTCTCCCTCCCCCTTGTCCCCTCTCTCCCCGACCACTCATCCCCCCTCTCCCCACCCACTCTCTCTCCCTGCCCTCTTACTCCCCCTTCCCTTATCTCCCCCCTCCCCTCTCTCCCCTCCTCTTTGTCTTTCCCCCCTCCCTTCCTTCATTGCGTCTGAAAAATATAATAGTAATTACCACGCGCTCTTGACGCAAAAAGTGGTGTCGGTCCCATAGGCCTACAATCTACATACGTGTCTGCATTTTGTGAAGAGCGTACATCGAAAACCAATTCAACAATGGAAATAGAAACTTTACCACATGTTACATGACCATTTGATAGAGCGCATTTTGAGTGCACATCAAAAACCATGTGAAATTAGAATCATTGTCAGGGCCTCAGTGTTGCTCGGCTGGTGAAAAAGCTAAAATGAAGAAGAAGAAGAAGACGTACATTTTCCTGTATTAACGATCTCCCGATTTATGCTTCCGCGAACTATTCTGGCTCTATTCTATGGATCTGTATGTAATGTACTCACAAAGACTCATTTGACAACAACAAAGTATTATGTGCTTGTTCATGACATCCGACAATGCCACAACATCTTCATGAGGATTGTGATATTGTGGCGGTTACCTTATGTGCAGGTAACCGCATGTGGCGGTTACCTTATGTGATTACCTTATTTGGGCATAATACACGTGCATGGGCCTGTTGGACTTGTGGTTGTGCGGACGTGACGCACGCGCGGTTGCCGGAGCCACGCCCTCCGAAGAGGGCTTTTGGCTTTATGTAAGCGTGCCGACTTCCGTTCGAGTTTAGTGTGCTGGATCTTGCTGTTACAATAAACCATCTTCGAACCCTACGAATGGCCTCGTTCTCTCGCCTTCCGCGACTCCTAAAATATCACATTTTTCTTCCCAACAGAATTGACACGAATGATGTCCGTGACTCGGTCATGCTGGCAGTCGAACACACACAAGGACCGGGTCTTGGAGTCCCTAAACCTGCAACGACGGTCCGGCTGCCTGTGTGACGTAGTTCTTGTGGCTGGTGATAACCCACCGCAAAGGTTCCATGCGCATCGTGCTGTGCTCGCCGCCTGCAGTGATTACTTCCGGGTGAGGGCTCGTGTTTGTTCGTAGTGACCGTGAAGAATCCGGGGTGCATTTGAAGTACCTGTTCTGATGCATTTGATGCCGATGGCATTTGGAGTGGTCTCTCCCACACGTTTCCTCGGCCGCGTCAGATTTTGAGTGTCGTCTCGTAATTTGAAATTTAGATCAAATCATTCTGGTTGGCCTGTCGTATCCATCATCATGTACGAATGTCCTTGTAATTGATGTAAAAGTACACTGATCATGACGTGTGTCCTGTATTCAGGGCCGGTGCCAGACTATTTTGCGCCCTAGGCAAGGCCAGCTACTTGCATCCCCCCCCCCCCCCCCAATTTTTTTTTGCCAACTTTGATTATTAAAAACACGTGTTGTAGAAAAAATAAAAAGCAGAAAACTTGAAACTGCTAAATTTATTTTAACTTGCAAGAATAAGTACCGTAAGATGCCAACAGCACCAACATTAAAGGCGCAATATCCATTAATATGGCAGTGGCCCTGTTACCCCCACGCTTTGGGGCAAATGGGCTTTCACTTTAAAAAAAATATGACACTACATGTGGTTTGCAATGCAAAATAAAGAAAGTGGTCCCTTTATGTGTGTGAATGGAAATTACAGATAAACAAAACAGTTTTTGGTTTGAGCAATAAGTTTTAGATATGCAAAATCAAAATTTTAAATAATCAATCTTTGATTATCTTTCGCAAATACAAAAGAAAATATTTTGGCACAAAAATCATTTTGAACTAAAGGGCACTCGGTATACTGTGACCGGTCTTAAAACAATAATTTGTATAAAACTGTGACCCTTTAAGGTTCAGTAATGCGCCCCTCTGATGTCTGCGCCCTCGGCGGCTGCCTAGTTGGCCGAATGGTAGCGCCGGCCATGCCTGTATTTCAGGACAACTATGGTACCGCTTATGTTCTTCTCTTGTTATTCTTGTGGTTATCCTCACCAGAGGCCATCACATTTGCGGCCGTTTGCTTGCTTCTTTGTATGTCCGCACAGTATGTGTTAATGTAGACCACAAACACCACCTAGTGGTAGCCAGTTTTACATGTTATATCTTTATTATAATAGAGCAAACGTATATGGCTATGTCGTTATGTTTATATGCGACGAAACGTCTTGTTCATCTTCAAAAAATTAACACCCTCTTAATTAACCCTCTTAATTATGTTTACACTGCTGAGACCCCTCAGACCTTTGATGACCCTTTAACTCCCACAAGACCCTTCAGACCACTGTTACGGATTCGTCACTTCCGTTTGGAGTTTTCCTCCACTTGAAAGATTTCTGATTCTATGTACTATTATTATTCTCAAAAGGTTTATTATTCAGGAACAGCTATCTAAAGTTAAAAAGGTTAACTTAAAATGATACAGGAAACCGAACTGGAAGACAAGGAGGAAGAGGAGGAAGCGGCGTGGCGAGGAAATTCGGACAAGACGCGTGACGTCGAGCTCTAACGAGCGTTGTCTAACGAAGGTCGCGAAGGAATTTTGAATTCCCTGAAAGGACATCCTGTGGTAGGAGTTATCGCTGGGAGTGTGAAATCTGCGTAGTCAGGTTTTGGGAGCTGAGATTCAAGACGAATCCTCGCCTAGTCGCATCGACTCAAGTACGAGCCGTCTGCCATTTTGAACCTCACGCTTCGCTCACCGAAAAGGTTCTTGCTAAGCGTCTGCTTTTCTCTGCATCCTGTCGTCTGTTGGGGATGTGTGTGCGCAAACGCTGCGTTTGAAGAGTACGCTGCAGTTCGCTGATTTAACGGTGAACGTGCACATCGAGTTTGCCTCTGGTTTTGGACCACGTGACCTGCTATGTTTTTTTTCTACGTTATGCCTATGCCTTGTCAGCATCCATGGAGTGTGGGTCTCGATTCGACCTCGCTCTGACACTAGCTGGAGCGAATCACCTTCGCCTTGGAAAAGGTTACAGAGACATTGAGGAGTGTCCTTTTTCCTTCACTGGGAGCAGTGAGTTACCATCATAAGCAATAAGATATATATATATATAGAGTGCACTCGAAATTGCCTTGGCTTGCCACTAATTCCTTTGCTTGCCATTTGTTGTACCGTTATTCCTGTGTGTGATTTCTAATACAATTTTGTTCATTTCTAATCATTGGTGTGGTTTCACTATTGATTTTCAACACAGGGTAACATATTTTTCTGCCAGGGCTCCTCTCAGGGTCCGGAGGTTACCGAGATCCGGAGATCATTGAGGACTCCGTAACAGAAATTGGGGGCTCGTCCGGGATAAAAATTCCCTAAAAACGTCCATTTGGGATTGATCCAGATTGAAGTTGGGGGGTTTGTACTGTGGAAAAATTGAGGGGCTCGGCTTTGCGGATTAAATTCCCTAAATCTCGGACGGTGGATTAAATTCCCTAAATTTCGTCCGGTACAGAATTCCCTAGCATTCCCAAATTTTCCAATTTTGGAAATTTTTCAACATTCCCAAATTTTTCAAAAAACAAAAAAATTTATTTTTGTTTTCTTTTTAAAATTTATTGTGTGAAGGTTAACAGGTGCTAACGGATAGTCACCATGGAGGTTGATGCAGAGAAGTTTGCAACGACCCCTAGTGAGGCACAGTTCCGAGCGTTACTAAAATCGGAACTCTTGATATTGGGCAAACATTTTAGCTTGGAGGTCCGAGCTAAAATGAAGAAAACAGAGATGCAGACAGTGGTGATACAATCTATGGTGGAACTAGGAACATGGAAAGAGGTAGCCTTGGATTGGTTACCAGAAGAACAAGAAAATATGGAGCTCCAGAAAGTGGAGATGCAATTGCAGAGCCAAGAAAGGATCAAAGCAGAGGAAAGGAGAGCTGCAACAGAACTCCAGGAAAGGTTAGAAGAGCAAAAAGCAGAAGAAAGGAGAGTTGAAAGAGTACTCCAGGAAAGGTGAGAAAAGGAAAAAGCAGAGGAAAGGAGAGCTGCAAGAGAACTCGAGGAAAGGTTAGAAGAGAAAAGAACAGAGGAAAGGAGAGTTGCAAGGGAACTCGAAGCAGAGGAGAAAAAAGCCGAAAGGGAGTTAAGGGCATGTGAAATGGTGCTTCAGCAGGAATTTAAAGTCAAGGAGCTGGATTTAATGAGAGAACGAGGAGAGGTACCACCCATGCTGACTGGTTCGACATCGAGTCAAAACACCTGGGATGTTGGTAGACATGTGAGGCTGGTTCCATCCTTCAATGAAAAGGAGGTAGCCAAGTTTTTTTTACACTTTGAGAAAGTGGCTCAAATGCTTAAATGGCCGGAGGAGTCCTGGACCATGTTAGTGCAAAGTGTTCTGGTGGGTAAAGCTCAAGATATTTATTGGGCTTTACCGATTGACCAATGTGCAGATTATGGGATAGTGAAGAAGACCATTCTCAAAGCCTATGAATTGGTCCCTGAAGCTTACTGGCAAAAATTCCAGAATGCCAGGAGGAGGGAGAGTGAGACCCATGTGGAGTTTGCCAGAATGAAGGAAACCATGTTTGATAGGTGGTGTGATTCAAAAGGGGTTGGGAAAGACTTCGAACTATTGCGACAATTGATCCTGGTGGAGGAATTCCTACAGTGTGTCCACGAGGACATTAAAGTACATCTGGAGGAAAGGAAAGTACCAAAGTTGTATGAGGCAGCAACCATGGCAGATGACTATGCCTTAACACACAGGATGAGGTTCCATAAACCTAACTTCCCGCCTAGAGTTCGCACGGAGAGTTATAATACATCTGGTGCGGAGAGCGAAGATTCAGGGGGGCGGCCTCGAGATGACTATGAGGACCACTCTGATACTACGACTTCTAGAAATCAGAAGACAACAGTTCCAAGGCAGACTTATCCTCCGGGGGGGGGGGGGGGGGCTCGAGGCAGACCACAAGGTTCTCCTCCGGGCCTACTTGCGCTTTTTGCCATAAACCGGGACACTTGATGTCCCACTGTTATGCTATGGGAAAGGAAAATCATGAGCGGAGTTCGACTAGTACAACTCCGAATGCAATGGCAAATGTGAGAAATCGCCCTCAAAAGGGTTACCAACCATTTATTTCAGAGGGGTTTGTGTCCTTGGATGGAGACTCGACTAACCAGAGACCTGTTAGGGTATTGAGGGATACAGGAGCACATCAATCTTTAATGCTTGAAGGTATTTTGCCATTGTCAGAGGAGACGGCAACTGGTGATAGTGTTCGTTTGCAGGGGATTGGTGGCTATGTCAAAGCTCCACTTCATGTCATCCATTTGGAGTCTGATTTGGTGTCAGGACCGGTCACCGTAGGTTTACAAGCCACTCTTCCTGTAGAGGGAATATCTTTTGTTATCGGGAATGATTTGGCCGGGGGTCAAGTTGCTGGTCTTGAAGAATTCCTAATCCCTACGACTAGAACTCCAACAAGGAAAACTCCAAACTTGGTTCTCACACAACGTTTATTAAACTGTAGAGGGTTGTTACATGAACGTACTAATTCAAGATATTTGACTAACTAATGAACTAACTGAACTTAACTAAGCATCGTTCTGCCGGTCGTGGCAAAGGCTCCACCATCTTCTTCTGTGCGCAGATCTTCTCTGGCCAGTGCAGCCTTTTCCTCAAAGTCCCTTTTCTTATATAATAAATGCTTATTTCCTTATATGAGCATGGAATTCAGGACTCCGCACAGGCTCTCCGGCCCAGACAGTGAGACACTCTTGTTTCTATCTTGGAGAGTTCTAAGAGCCTTTTTAGACAGTTGTTATCAGTTAAAATGGTAAAGCACCTTTTTATCTGTTCTTTGTAGGTCACTCCCTCTTGACCTGTCCATGCAAGCTCTTTCTCCTCCAGATTCCATTTCTACAGAGTTACACAAAAAACACATTTTGGAAAAGAATGATATATGAGAACAAATAATATAGTATATATATATTTATATACTTCCACACTGGTAACCCGATGTTTGTTGAAAAGCCTAGGAGGAAGTACGCTGAAACTAAGTGTCAGCACACGCAAGTCCGGGATGGAGGCAATATTGGCAAGCTCATTGTAGGGGGACTGAACTTCAAAACCAAGGAAGATGTTCTGAAGTCTGCCTTCAGCAAATATGGACCGCTTTTGGAAGCGCTGCTGATGAAAGACAGGGAGACACAAAAGTCAAGAGGATTTGGCTTTGTCACGTTTGAAAACTCAAAGGACGCCAGAGATGCAGAAAAGGATCTGAATAGCAAGGAGTTGGAGGGTCGGACCATAACAGTAGGGAAGGCATTTCCTAGGTGTCGTGGGGGCTACAGAAGAGGAAAACGTGGCGGAAGTTTCGGTGGTGGCCGCAGTCGATATTACCGCGGAGGCTCCCAGGGATACGGCAGCTCCCGCAGGAATGATAATCAGGGTAGTGGCCGAGAGGGAGACTGCTATTTACGTGAATACAGTGACAAGCGGTCCACCCGTGATTATTACGAAAGTTAGAAAGAGCTGAAGCGCTGAATGCTGCGGAGCAGCCGAGCCAAGATTCCTACACGGATTAACCGTGAACGCCACGTTCCTAAAGGCGTCCATGTAGTGAACTTTCCTGCATGGACTAACCGTGAACTCCACGTTCCTAAAGGCGTCCATGTAGTGAATACCTCCAGGCCTCACCACCCAACCACCATGGAACCTGGCTCTCAGCTCGGCCTCCCGAAAAAAGTGCTGTAGATTTGCTTGACTTTGGATTTTTGATCACCACCCCTTAACCTTCATGCAAAAGAAACTAAAAGTGAAAATCAGAGGGTGCTGAGATGGAGTTTGGCTTTGCAGGGGTTCAACTGGTAAATTGAACAGGTAATGGGCAGGGACAATGTCGTTGTTGACGCTTTGTTCAGAGTGGATTAACTTTGGAAAGCTCTGTGGGTGGTGTGAAAGTTTGTTGCTTTATTTTTGGGGAGATATTGAATATTGTTGCTCACGGGAATTGATGATTTGGGTTGGGAGTTTACTTTTGTTTGTTTAAAGAGTTTGTCTGCAAAGAAAGTTTTCACTGTGTTCAAACTTTCTTTCTTGAGGGGGGGGGGGGGGGAGGTGTTACGGATTCGTCACTTCCATTTGGGGTTTTCCTCCACTTGAAAGATTTCTGATTCTATGTACTATTATTATTCTCAAAAGGTTTATTGTTCAGGAACAGCTATCTAAAGTTTAAAAGGTTAACTTAAAATGAAACAGGAAACCGAACCGGAAGACAAGGAGGAAGAGGAGGAAGCGGCGTGGCGAGGAAATTCGGACAAGACGTGTGACGTCGAGCTCTGTAACTAGTGTTGTCTAACGAAGGTCGCGAAGGAATTTTGAATTCCCTGAAAGGACATCCTGCGGTAGGAGTTATCGCTGGGAGTGTGAAATCTGCGTAGTCAGGTTTTGGGCGCTGAGATTCGAGACGAATCCTCGCCTAGTCGCATCGACTCAAGTATGAGCCGTCTGCCATTTTGAACCTCACGCTTCGCTCACCGAAAAGGTTCTTGCGAAAATACCTTTGAAGGCCACGAGGCTCAAAAATACCCTGAAGACCCAAAATGGCCCCGAAGACTCAAAAGACCCCAAAGACCCAAAACACCCCGAAGACCCAGAACACCCCAAAGACGCAAAACACCCCGAAGACCCAAAACACCCCAAAGCCCCAAAACACCCCGAATACCCAAAACACCCCGAAAACCCAGAACACCCCAAAGACGCAAAACACCCTGAAGACCCAAAACACCCCGAAGCCCCAAAACACCCCGAAGACCCAAAACACCCCGAAAACCCAAAACACCCCGAAGACCCAAAACACCCCGAAGACCCAAAACACCCCGAAGACCCAAAACACCCCGAAGACCCAAAACCCCCCTGAGACCCAAAACACCCCGAAGACCCAAAACCCCCCTTAGACCCAAAACACCCCGAAGACCCAAAACACCCCAAAGAACCAAAACACCCCGAAGACCCAAAACACCCCGAAGACCCAAAACACCCAGAAGACCAAAAACACCCCGAAGACCCAAAACACCCTGAAGACCCAAAACACCCTGAAGACCCAAAAGACCCCAAAGAGCCTGAAGACCCAAAACATCCCAAAGACCCAAAATACCCTTAAAGGCCCAGAGGATCCAAAATACCCTGAAGACCCAAATGGTGCCAAAGACCCTGAAGACCTCCAAAATACCCAAAGACCCTTAAAGACCCAGAGGAACCAAAAGACCTCAAGACCCAAAATACCCCGAAGACCCAAAACACCCTGTAGCCAAAGACCCTTTAGACCCAAAATACCCCAAAGACCCTTTAGACCCAAAATACCCTTAAATACCCCCAAAGAACCAAAATACCCCAAAGACTCTTAAAGACCCAGAGGAAACAAAACACCCTGAAGACCCAAAAGACCCCGAAGACCCAAAACACCCTGAAGACCCAAAACACCCTGAAGCCACCAAAGACCCTGAAAGACCCTTTCGACCCAAAATACCCTTAAATACCCTGAATAACCAAAATACCCCCAAAGACTCTTAAAGACCCAGAGGAAACAAAAGACCCTGAAGACCCAAAAGCCCCTGGAGACACCGAAGACCCAAAATACACTGAATACCCCCAAAGATCCAAAACACTCCAAAGATCCAAAATACCCTTAAAGGCCCAGATGATCCAAAATACCCTGGAGACCCAAATGGCCCTGAAGACCCCAAAACACCATGAAGACACTAAGACCCAAAAGCCACAGAAATGGTCAAAGATGCCTATGCCTCTGAAACGATGTGTGGTGAGGGGTGCGGAGCACGCCGATTCACGTTAGTATTTACAATGTAGTACCTCTATAAAGTATGTAAAATTACAATGTGAGCACATCTCCAAAGTAGGTACAATCAGAATGTGAGTATGTCTTCAAAGTATGTACTAATAAGAATCATTACGTCTAAAAAGGATGTACTAATAAGAATGACTACGTCTATAAGGTATTCTCGCGTCGACCCTGTAGTGAACACTGCAGGGTGATGGATGGCTGACCGAGCTTTAACTCCGAGGCGTACTCAAACTATGGCGGTTCCTTTCACACGTGCGAGGCTGGAGGGTAACAAGGCTTACCTGCACGGACAGACGTGGCACAGGAGTTATCCAATCCCCACAACAATTAAACGTACAAGACAGGACAATCAACAATACAACAATTAAAATGCAACAAATAATTGTTTGATAAAATTAATGCCAGGATAACAATGAATGTGCAGTAAAACGAATTCCTAATTGAGGCACCCCCATACGGACTCAAATACAGACACAGAGAGAAATAGATGAAAGTAAAATGTGTGTAATGTTAGCTGGGACTCGGCTCTGGTCTCGACCATCCGGGGTCGTCAAAGGTCCCGCGTCCCTGTGTGGGAAAACACGCGTTGGCGCGAAGTCGCGTTCACCCCAGCCGTCAACGTGAAGCGAACAGGCCAGAGCTCCCCCTCCGTCCTTCTCGCTTGGCTGCACCGAGCTACGACCATCCTGAACTTCCCAGGTGCACACAGCATGGAATGCAGCTGTCACGAGTCAACACCAAGGAGAGGAAAATGCGTCCACCTTTTGCGTAGCCCGGAACAGAGAGAGAAGTGCGACTGCATGCGATGGAAGCCAGGACCAAGAGTGCATCCGCTCGCAATCAAACCCAGCGCAAGAGAGCGAATATGGTGGGACATGTCCTTTTTGTCCCTGGCACTAGAATGTTTGATGATGATGTCGCACACGCTCCAATCGTGCCACGCCATCGCATCGCTCCAACCAATCGCTCTTCGGGGCATGGCCTCACGGCCTTTCTTGCTGCCCATCGAGAAGATTCGAGCTGGGTGGTGTCGTAGTAATATTCGGATCCGGCCAGCGATCGCTTATTTAATTTAGGCGCTGATCGCATGGCTGGTGGTGTAGTGTTTTATAAGAAAAAAGGGGAAACTACAGAGGCGACTACATACAGGGAAGCTACCCTTATACCCTAACTAATTACCATAGCTCCACCCCTCGCATGGAGACAAATATACACTTACGCGACATCCGACCCTACTTGGATAGAGGAAGGTTTCTTCTTCTTTGCCACATTCGGAGCACACTATCCTATACATTCTACTTGGACTAAGGTATTTCATGAGCTACCCCCACAAACGTAACAGTATGTACCAATAAGAACCAGTGCCCTTGTAAACAAACAAACAAACACACGCCCTGGTACACAAACAAACATGTGTCCTGGTATACAAACAAACACATGTCCCCCTGGTACACAAACAAACGCACGTGTCCTGGTACACAAACACACGTGTTCTGGTACATAAACACTTGTCCTGGTTTACAGAAAAACACGTGTGTGCTGGAACACAAGTAAACGCACGTGTCCTGTTATACAAACAAACAAACCAACACACGTGCCCTGGTAGACAAACAAACACGTGTCATGGTACACAGGCAAACACGTGTTATGGTACACAAGCAAACACGTGTTATGGTACACAAGCAAACACGTGTTATGATATACAAGCAAACACGTGTTATGGTACACAAGCAAACACGTGTTATGATACACAAGCAAACACGTGTTATGGTACACAAGCAAACACGTGTTATGGTACACAAGCAAACACGTGTTATGGTACACAAGCAAACACGTGTTAAATGGTACACAAGCAAACGCGTGTTATGGTACACAAGCAAACACGTGTTATGGTACACAAGCATTTGTCATTGTAAACAAATCATTAAATGTGTTAAGAGCACCAATGCGCTGTGCTCCCGGATATGTGGTTGTTGTACTCCTGGATATGTGGTTGTGCCCCTGATATGTGGTTGTACCCCTGATATGTGGTTGTACCCCTGATATGTGGTTGTACCCCTGATATGTGGTTGTACCACTGATATGTGGTTGTACCCTGATATGTGGTTGTACCCATGATATGTGGTTGTACCCCTGATATGTGGTTGTACCCCTGATATGTAGTTGTACCCCTGATTTGTGGTTGTACCCATATGTGGTTGTACCCCTGATATGTGGTTGTACCCCTGATATGTGGTTGTATCCCTGATATGTGGTTGTATCCGTGATATGTGGTTGTATCCCTGATATGTGGTTGTATCCCTGATATGTGGTTGTACCCCTGATATGTGGTTGTACCCCTGATTTGTGGTTGTACCCATATGTGGTTGTACCCCTGATATGTGGTTGTACCCCTGATATGTGGTTGTACTCCTGATATGTGGTTGTACCCATGATATGTGGTTGTACCCCTGATATGTGGTTGTACCCCTGATATGTGGTTGTATCCCTGATATGTGGTTGTACCCCTGATATGTGGTTGTATCCCTGATATGTGGTTGTACCCCTGATATGTTGTTGTACCCTGATATGTGGTTGTACCTTGATATGTGGTTGTACCCCTGATATGTGGTTGTATCCGTGATATGTGGTTGTATCCCTGATATGTGGTTGTACCCCTGATATGTTGTTGTACCCTGATATGTGGTTGTACCCCTGATATGTGGTTGTACCCCTGATATGTGGTTGTACCCCTGATATGTGGTTGTACCCCTGATATGTGGTTGTACCCTGATATGTGGTTGTACCCCTGATATGTGGTTGTACCCCTGATATGTGGTTGTACCCCTGATATGTGGTTGTACCCCTGATATGTGGTTGTACCCCTGATATGTGGTTGTACCCCTGATATGTGGTTGTACCCCTGATATGTGGTTGTACCCCCAGGCGATGTTCAACCTCTCCATGATGGAAAGTGGAGCTCAAGAAGTGACTCTGAAGGGAGTTGGTGATTTGGGCCTCGAGAAGATCTTGGATTTTGCGTACACTGGCCAGGTATTATCACCAGCCAGGTATTATCACCAGCCAGGTATTATCACCAGCCAGGTATTTTCACCAGCCAGGTATTATCACCAACCATCGCTGACAGGTTTTTAAATTTAATTTACAATTACCTGTGTAAAGAGGTGATTATTGTAAATAACATCAGTCATGTGGTGAGAAGTCATCACTTATGCCCTATGGCCTGGAACCCACTACCGCAGGATATACATGTGTATACGGTACATATAAATATAAACCTGTAGTTTCACCTTTTGTTCTCCTACCGTCTCTCAGGTCGTCCTTGAGTCATGTGGTGTGCGGGAGGTTCTTGCAGCTGCGAGCCACTTTCAATTCTTGGAAATCCAGTGCTTCTGCTCCAAGTTTCTTGCACAGGTATGTATACCTACCAAGTATGGCTTAAAAGTGAACAGTGAGTGTTCAGGGATGCCAGGATTGCCCAGGTGCACGCACGTGAAGTTCGTCACAAATTGCGAATGTGAAACTGGGTCCAGCAGGTAAATGGACAGGGTCCAGCAGGTGGTGCTCTTTGTCATGCTATTCAAAAGTGTATCCCATTATTAACTGTACAGGTACATACACTCACCTCCAAGCCGTCTATAGCCTGGGTTTGAATTGGTCAAAGGTCAAAGCCGTCCGAAACATGGAAACTACCTACTAGGCCTCAATTAGAAAAAGTATCAACCAAATCATCCAAAACAAACACCTGATAGGTCAAATTTACAAAATTGCAAAATTGTTGTTTCCATGGCAACGACTTTTATTTGGATTTTTCTTGTTTATCTTTCTTGTTTATTTATTTATATATCTTTCCTCTTCGCAGATCGATGATTGTTTTACCATACAATACTACATCCATCTGTAGGCCATGGGCAGTGGTTTCCTTCCGTCAAATGAATCCCAACTATTTCCACAATTAACCACTGGAAAGAGTTCAGTCTCTCAAACTTTTGGGCCTAGCCATCAGCTGCGACCTCTCTGGAGCAGACTATATATCAATGCCTGTCACGGACTGCGCGTCCTCCATCAGACCATTTTCCTTAGTAAATCTGAACTTTTCACGGCCTTGAAGGCCTTTGTCTGTAGTTCAATAGAGCACTGCTGTCCGGTATGTGCTGGTGACCCGATCCTCCCTCCTCGTCTCGCCATCCCCCACCTTCTCCCTCTCTCCCGGATGCTATGGAAGCCAAAGCTCCAAAATCATTGACGTCTCTCACAAAGAAGCAGAAGCACAGGCCTTCTGCTCCTCTTTCATTGCACACAGGTTGGCGGCCTGTTTGTTACTGCTTCTTCAGGTTTTGCTCCCTCTGCTCTTTCATTCCTCCAGGATTCACGTGCTCTCATCATGCTCACCTCATTATGAAACCCAAACAATCCAAGGTCACTGCTCACCTCCACTCGTTACCTCCTCCCCACCCACCACTCATGAAACGTCCTTCCTCGGACCGTTAAAGCCCATTATTCCCTCCATGACTTCAAGTTGGTACACTACCGCCTCAGTTCATCCACCTTCTCTATCCATGACCCCCCCCCCCTGCCCCCTATTTGCAACAACATGATCTGCACAAGATCTGCCAGCAACCCTCTTATGGTTAAACAGCCAAAATCAAGACTCTCTGCTCACCTTCACTCCTTCATTCCTCTTTTCTCCCGCCTCTGGAACAAACTCCCTCACTCTCTTCAATCCCACTCGTCCCTCCAGGTCATTAAAGCAGCTGTTCACCACCATCTCTTATCTTCCCCCATCCAAACCCTTGATCTTTTCTACCCCCGTTAACCACCCCAAACCCACCTCCTTCAAATCCCATTTTCTCTCCTGAAATCCCCTGTCATGTCCATCTTGTTTATCTTGTGTACCCCGCCCCAGATGTCCCTCGCCCCAGATGTCCCTCGCCCCAGATGTCCCTCGCCCCAGATGTCCCTCGCCCCAGATGTTCCCCGTCCCAGATGTCCCTCGCCCCAGATGTCCCTCGCCCCAGATGTCCCCCGTCCCAGATGTCCCCCGCCCCAGATGTCCCTCGCCCCAGATGTCCCCCGTCCCAGATGTCCCTCGCCCCAGATGTCCCTCGCCCCAGATGTCCCTCGCCCCAGATGTCCCTCGCCCCAGATGTCCCTCGCCCCAGATGTCCCTCGCCCCAGATGTCCCCCGCCCCAGATGTCCCTCGCCCCAGATGTCCCTCGCCCCAGATGTACCTCGCCCCAGATGTCCCTCGCCCCAGATGTCCCCCGCCCCAGATGTCCCTCGCCCCAGATGTCCCTCGCCCCAGATGTCCCTCACCCCAGATGTACCTCGCCCCAGATGTCCCTCGCCCCAGATGTCCCCCGCCCCAGATGTCCCTCGCCCCAGATGTCCCTCGCCCCAGATGTCCCCCGCCCCAGATGTCCCTCGCCCCAGATGTCCCTGTTCTCTACTGTTGTTGTGCTTCCCTCTCTCTTGTCTCCTGCTCCCTCTATTATATGTTCCATGTGTTAGCTCTTGTACGAACCTCGACTAAGTAGACAAAAAAATCCCCGCTGACCGCTATGAGAAAGGCGACACCATTGTTAGGACGTCGCTGGTACTGTCACTGGTTGTAACGCGAAGTCCGTTTTTCTCCTAATCTTGAACTTGTCAGGGTGATTCGACAATGTGCGGTCTCTCAGACGGTTGTTAAACGGGCTTCCCCTCCGCCAGCATTAGTTGCCGGACGTTAAATATCTCACGGTGTTCTTCATGAAGAGTGGGCGAGCCATGTCCGGCACCACGGCCAAAAAAATTAAATTCCTGCCGTAACCTCGCGTTGACCGGTTGACCCCGTCCTAAGGGGGATGAAGTGTAAAAGGGTCAACCTCTTAATAGTAGTATTAGTCGTTGAACCTGTGTCGGAATTAGCGATGTTCGATTTTACCCATTGTCTGTGATCCACTTTTAGTATAGTCATATATTGGTGTTGAAAGGACAAGTAAAATGTCCTGATGGTAGACCTGCCTCAAGTATCAATGGTATCCTTGAGAAACCTTGTTGGTTTGTCCTGTTGATTGATCACCAGCATTCAGGGCCAATAATTGTTTGTCCTGGTCACGTGATACTGACAAAGCTACGGTACATAGACAAGGATGTGTACGTGTGGAGGGGGAATTGATCATAATATTATGCTCATCAATATTACAAACCAAATACGAGATGGAACCTGAAAACGTCCGTCGAGGCCTCAACACAACCAAAGTAATGTGGGACCAAATCCCGACCCACTAACTGTGCACGTCCATCAGAGGGGGGAAAATGTAAGCTTTGTTTGTCTTCCTTGTCTTTTCAGGAAATAACTCTTTCAAACATCAATGAGATGCACAGTCTGGCCGACTTGTATGGCCTTTCTACTCTCAAGGAGGCCCTCATTGACTTCCTCGTGGCTCAGCTTCCGGTCTTGCTGGCCAACTGCCCCACAGAGCTTCTGTCCTTGCCCTCGCCTGTGCTAACGGACCTTTTGCAGAACGACAAACTCACCGCCCTGTCTGAGCACGACATATGGAAGGTGAGACTTCTTCCCTCGAAGCTTTAAGGCTTGCAAGTTAAATATACCTTGTGTTGTACTGCTGTAAAAGTAGGGGTAAAATAGCTAATTACCATTACCTGCACCATACACCGTCTAATGTTAGTGCTGCCAGTTCGTATTTGTCAGTCATCGTTGGGAAAGTTACAATATTAGTGTCGATGTCAAATCGATAGGGAAGGCCTCATAAAGTACGGTGATTGTATCGACGATATTGCAATGAATACGTTAGTTACAAGAGATATAATTACACACTTATTGTTGAGCACACAATTGCTTTCAACATAATAAGTGTTTTATTTGCCTTTGTTTAACGCACAAAGGTTGACGTAGGAACAGCACCGCCCCTCGAAACAAGTGCACGCTTCTCACTGCAGTTTCCTAATTGTGCTTTGAGTTGTGCTTGTTTGCACGGCTGCGCTTGTTTTCGGAACCCACGAGGTTCATTACTGAAGATAGATTTTCCACTAGCCGTGAACCCAGGCCCGCAGCTCTTACTGCCTCTGAATTGCACCCCTCGTGTCACTCGACCGACCCCATCCCCAGGTTTCTGGCACCCATCACCACCGATTGCAAACAATCCGCATGGCGCCTACACGCATCCACGCATCCACACATCCACGCATCCACGCATCCACACATCCACGCATCCACGCATCCACGCATCCACGCATGCACACATCCACGCATCCACGCATCCACGCATGCACACATCCACACATCCACGCATCCACGCATCCACGCATGCACACATCCACGCATCCACGCATCCACGCATCCACGCATCCACGCATCCACGCATCCACGCATGCACACATCCACGCATCCACGCATCCACGCATCCACACATCCACGCATGCACACATCCACGCATCCATGCATCCACGCATCCACACATCCACGCATCCACACATCCACACATCCACACATCCACGCATCCACACATCCACACATCCACACATCCACGCATCCACACATCCACACATCCACGCATGCACACATCCACGCATCCACGCATCCACGCATCCACACATCCACACATCCACGCATGCACACATCCACGCATCCACGCATCCACACATCCACGCATCCACGCATCCACACATCCACGCATCCACGCATCCACGCATGCACACATCCACGCATCCACGCATCCACGCATGCACACATCCACACATCCACGCATCCACACACCTGCCCCCCTTTCTGACCGGCCCTCCAGGTTTTCTTTAATTCTCATCCATATGTTTCCCTTGAAATCTGTTTTTTCCTCTTTCTTTGAGGTTCTCTTATACTTATTTGCCTTTCCTTCTCCATCATCCTCATCCAATAAAAACTCCCTTTCTTATCTTTTCATTACTTGCAAAACGGAAGATTTTTCAACTATATTGGTCGATTGCGTTTGTTATTCTGTCTGTCACTCGCGTACAGGTCACAATTCTAAACCAATCGTCATGAAACTTCACCAAGTTGTCGAGGTCGTCACAAGACTATTGATTTTGAGGAAAAAGGTCGTCTGGAGGCCAAATTTCTAAAATCCCCATTTTCCATCCAGTCGACTTGAAAATAGAACACATTTGCATATCGCCTCAATCAATTGGGAAACCAACTATTTTTGAGGTCAAAAGGTCAACTCAAGGTCAAACTTCCAAAATCAATTTTCATCTGAAAAACCGGCAATTTTCATCCAATTGACTTGAAAATTGAACACAGCATTTGTAAATCGAGTCGCTAAATTGACAAACCAACTATTTTGAGGTCAAAAGGTCAACTCAAGGTCAAACTTCCAAAATCAATTTTCATCTGAAAAACCATCAATTTTCATCCAATTGACTTGAAAATTGAACACAGCATTTGTAAATCGAGTCGCTAAATTGACAAACCAACTATTTTGAGGTCAAAAGGTCAACTCAAGGTTAAACTTCCAAAATCAATTTTCATCTGAAAACTGTCAATTTTCATCCGATTGACTTGAAGGTTGAACACAGCATTTGTATATTGTCTCACTGAATTCAGAAACCAACTTTTTGAGGTCAAAAGGTCAACTCAAGGTCAAACTTCCAAAATCAATTTTCATCTGGAAAACTGTCAATTTTCATCCGATTGACTTGAAAATTTAACATTTGCATATCGCCTCACTGAATTGAGCAACCAACTATTTTTGAGGTCAAAAGGTCAACTCAAGGTCAAACTTCAAAAATCAATTTGCATCTGAAAAACCGTCAATTTTCATCCGATTGACTTGAAAATTGAACACAGCATTTGTATATCGAGTCGCTAAATTGACAAACCAACTATTTTTGAGGTCAAAAGGTCAACTCAAGGTCAAACTTCCAAAATCCATTTTCATCAAAAATCCATCAATTTTCATCTCATTAACTTGAAAATTGAACAGCATTTGCATATTGCCTCACTGAATTGAGAAACCTACTATTTTGAGGTCAAAAGGTCAACTCTAGGTCAAACTGCTAAAATCATCAATTTTCATCTGAAAAACCATCACTTTTTATCCTGTTGACCCGAGCTTTGATCAAGATCGTCAATTTTAATATTGATGAAAAGGCCAATTTGATGGATCAATGGCAATCTATTTTGTGTGTGTGGGGTGGGGGTGGGGGGGGGGATTTGCAAGTAGCGTGCTGTGCATGATGTCTTCTTGTTGTTATATTTGTTTATACCAAAAAGTCATTTTGCTGCAATGGACAAAGGGAACAGTATTTGCTGGAAATTGTAACTGTCGGTGGATTTTCTCCCTCCGGTGAAAGGATCTAACACATAAAGCAGCACTGCTACGTATGGTAACCACTCGGCCTATTTTAGATTGGAATGAGCCGTGCTTACCCATCGCTTCGCTGACTGCTTTAATCAAAAGAGAGCATGTTGCGCTTCACAAACATATTGCATGTCTGTTCATATGTGAATGTGAATACGGATGTAAAATCAAATGAATCACGAAGAATACATCTTTTATAACACACAGCTGTTGCTGCTGTCGTCGTGGCCGTTGTTTGTTTGCTCGTTCTGTGCCAGTCACACTTTATGCTAAAGAGTTCCTGCTGACGGATAATAATAATAACTAGCCGAAACCCGTGGAACATCCACGGAAGGGAGGATGTGGTGTATAGATAGAGTGTACCATTATGAATGGCAAAGGGGAGCGCTCATGGGATCTTCTTCTTCCGTTAAGCTCCAATTTTTTCTCTTTAAGTTAAGTCCAATCAGTCCTCTCTGCTCGAAGTGCTCAGGCCATGCCTTCCCGCTCTCATACTTTTATTGCCGTTCGGTGTAGAAAGAGATTGACATATCGTTCGGCTGTTTCAGCTCGTTATCTTTAAGCTTCCTTACGTCTCGCCACCTGCTACACCTCTCTGAGTTACGAGGATTTATGCAACGCACCCCGAGTATCGCAAAGTCACTCCATTGAACTTTATTAAAATGACGATAAAGACGTTTCCTTATATATCCTAATTTAAAATGTTCAAGGGAATAAAAAGACCATTTGGTTCACACCACCCATGTTCACACCACTCGACTGTCCAATCAGCGGACGGCTCGCTTCGCCTTCGCCCAGCAGACGCCAATACGATGGCGTCGTAAGCTGGAGTCGTATCGGCAGTTAATCGGATGCTTTTGGGCCCCAACGTCGGCTAATTCAGATTTTTCGAGTATGTCTGTACGTGATAAACAAAGAGCGCGGTTCGTAGATCGTAAATCCATTAGTGCCGTGGGCATCGGGTCACTGGGTGCGGCGTAAAAGGGATAACAAAGTCGAGTCCTTACGCTATTATTATATTACTAGCCGAAACCCGTGGAACATCCACGGAAGGGAGGATGTGGTGTATGGATAGAGTGTACCATTATGGATGGCATAGGGGATTTGCTTGTCTGAGTAAGAGTTAGGAAGAAAGATGAGAATGAAGAGTGCGTATATGAACAACGATCGCCGACACCGGCACAAATGCATGCTCTGGATTGTCCACTCAGTGGACGGCTTGCTTTCGCCTTCGCCTGTCCAATCAGCGGACGGCTTGCTTCGCCTTCACCCAGCAGACGCCAATACGATGGCGTCGTAAGATGGCGTCGTATCGGCAGTTAATCGGATGCTTTTGGGCCCCAACGTCGGCTAATTCAGATTTTTCGAGTATGTCTGTACGTGACAAACAAAGAGCGTGGTTCGTAGATCGTAAATCCATTAGTGCCGTGGGCATCGGGTCACTGGGTGCGGTGTAAAAGGGATAACAAAGTCGAGTCCTTACGCTATTATTATATAGATTATATAGATAATAAAAATGGTACCGTTGGAACCCCTACATTAAGCTTCAAATCCCACTTCTTCTTCTTCCATCCCAGAAAGACAGATTTTTAAGACCGGCATTTTTATGGTTAAGCGGATGCAAATTTTTGTTCCAATTAAATAGATTTTTTTGGTTTCCTTAATTGAGGCTCGTAGGAGAGCTAAAACATATAGTATAACATATAATAAAGGGAGCGGGAGAAAAGAGGTTTGAGAGAGAGGGAAGTACAACAACAGTAGAGAACAGGGACGTCTGTCGAAGAGAGAGAGAGGGCAGGGGTGGGGTTCACAGGATAAACAAGATGGACATGACAGGGGATTTCAGGAAAGAAAACGGAATTTGAAGGAGGTGGGTTTGGGGTGGATTAATGGGGGTAGAAAAGATCAAGGTTTTGGATGGGAGAAGATAAGAGATGGTGGTGAAGAGCTGTTTTAAAGACCTGGAGGGAGGAGTGGGATTGAAGAGAGTGAGTGAGTTTGTTCCAGAGGCGGGAAAAAAGAGGAATGAAAGTGTGACGGTGAGCAGAGCGTCTTGATTTTGGCAGTTTCACCAGAAGTGGGTTGCTGGTAGATCTTGTGTGTCCTGCAGGAATATTTGGGGGACAGAGTACAGACAGAGCTGGGGAACCGAGGCCGGAGAGGAGTCGGTAGAAGACAGAAAGACCACCAACCTGCCTGCGGTGAGCGAGTGATAGACCCTCAGAATCAGCTTCATCGAGGGAGATTCCAATGATTATGAAAGCTTTGGTTTCAACAGCGTGAAGCCGAGCTTGGTGTGAGGCAGGAGCACCAGCCCAGAGGGGAGAACAAGATTCCATTGAGCTGCGGATGAAAGCCTTGTATGTGGTGAGGAGCTCTGGTGTGCCAAGGAAGGACTTCGCACGACGGAGGATGCCCAGTCGGCGACTGGCATTGGAGGCCAGCTTGGAAATGTGGTTTTCCCAGGAAAGATCATGGCAGATAGTGAGACCCAAAAGCTTGAGTGACAGAACTTCTTGGAGAGGATTGTTGAGAAGGAAGATGGGAGGGATGTTCAGATGGTCTTTTCGGAGAGACAATTATTAGCTTTTCAACCAAGTAAATCGATTTTTAGTTTTGCAATGCTATAATTTTTATATTTCTACGACTGCGGGAACCCTTTAGAATATAGTTTGACAGACAGACTGCTCATTTTAGTTATAGATCGCAGTTAAAAATGGAAGAAGAGAGAAATCTCCTTCAAATTGATCTCCCAGTGTGGACAAATTGGTGTGAACCGTTGGTGTGAACAATCCCCAACAGCAGATGCTTGAGTAAAATGTACAATCCCTGGCTACTGGTGGGTTATTTGCCAAGGTACCTAAAAGGACACCACACCGTATTGATCCCAAAGGTAGATGATACGCAGACACCTTGCGGGTTCTGACCTTTTTCGATGACTTGGGCAGCGCGACCCACTTTCTTCGGTGCTCTTTATTAGTGTCCTCGACGAGGTTCTGCGTGGGCTGCCGGAGGTGGTGGGAGTGTGCCTTTGTGGTGAAACCATCTTGGTGCTAGCCTTCGCTGATGACCTCCTATGTGCCAGAACACCATCCGGGATTAAAGAGTCGTTGAACGTAGCACATGCTTGTCTGGAGGCAGTGGAGTTGAAAAGAAGTGTTGAGAAGTCATCGACGGCATGGTAGAGAGGTACCTGGTTGACAGTCATCAGACCTTCAGCCTGGGTGCCGCTCGTCTGACGACGCAATCAGCGGCAGACCAACTAAACTATCTTGCCATTACATTCCGCCCAATAGGGAGAGCACCATCACATGGAGCATAACTCGAGGATGGGTTGAGGAACTTGAGATGGGCTCCACTCAAACCTTAACAAAGAGTCCCAATACTTCAAAATCACCTGATTCCCAAGCTTAAGCACAAGTTTTCTTGGGAGCAGCCCATGCAGGACCGCTCACCAAACTGAATCTACAGATTCACCATCACGTCCGTCTATGGCTAATGGCTATAGCTGCCGAAGGACACCCTAGTGCTGCACTTCCATGCCCGGACAGCTAATGATGACGGCTGAATCCAGGGTCGCCCACAGTAGGCCAGGTGACGATGGAGGCTGGTGTGATGCAGGCAGCCATGCCAAGGAAAACCTGAACCATACAGTGCCTTCAGAAAGTATTGTTGTGGATTTGAGAATTGTTGTAAATATCACCCTCTGTAAGTGTAATGAATTCTTGTAAATATGTCCGTTTTGTGTGTAAAGGTCAAAGGTCGTCCCCCTTAGTTAATCCATCGCATGCACGTAGAAAATCATATACCCTTCTAAATAGTTATTTCCTTATTCTGTGAATTAGCTTAATGCTCTGTTTCCCATTAATTGACACTGCATTGCACCGAATCAGATAAGACAGAATCCCTTTTCAAGTCTCCCCCAATCCTCTCAGTGCATTGGGTGGTTTTCTTCACCCCAAACTCCATTACGCACGCGGTCAAGCCCACGAACAAGGGCATTGCCCGCCCCTCATCATCAGAAGGTGGAGCCAGGAAAGCCCCGAACGATCAACCACAAATCAGTGGGTATGACTTGGTAGGGCATGTCATATAACCCGCAGCGCGACGCCCCCACCTGAGATGATTGAGGGAGAGAGATGCGCGCAAGAGTTCAGTGAGGGACTGCTTGGTGAAAGAGGTGAAGGACGAAGTCATTGAGGGAGCCAGAGAGTTGAAGGAGCCTGAATAGAGAGCTCTGGGAAAGGAGACGCTGTTCCAACCAGCCTTGCCACGACAAGCTCCGACGTGTTGCTGCGAGCATCCCGGCCGTGTGGACCCGAGTGCGGAGGGGTGGCGGCTGCTCACTCCCGGCCCGACCATTCTCCTGCTCCAACTGAACCTTCCTCTCCTTCCAGCCATTCGTTCCTGCCTTCATTCCCCATTCATGTAAGTCTGATTGTCGTCTGTTTTGTGTGTCTTGTCCTGGGGTATAAGTAAGTTTGTATAGGTAAGTTAGTATTGCACTGTCTTCTGGTCCTTCCATCTTTATTTTCCTTCTGGTCCTTCTGGTCCTTCCATTCTGTCTTTATTTTCGTATCTTTCCTTCTCCTTGGTTCTTTTGGTCTTGTACATAATAGTTAGTAATAAATCATATTTGTTCTTCCTACTTTTGCCTTCTTCTTCTTCACATCCGTTCGTCTTTGAGGTTTCCACATTGAACACCTGTGACGCGATTTTGGCCAACGTTTCGGAATCGGGTTAGTGAATGCTAATGACTCGAACTTCGGGTTGCTACAAACCGCTCGGCAACTAGACCATCTAGACCAACTAGACCATCTAGGGTTCGAGCGGGAGTCCCTCTCCTGCTTCGCGGTCAGGAGTGGCACTCAGGTCCTTGGGACTTTTCATAGACCAAATACCCTGGCTGCTACCGCCCGGAAGGAGCGTTGGGACTTCAGGACTCATGTCGGTCAGTCATAGACAAGGGGATTAATCCCCCCTTCTTAAGGGGAAAAAGGCCGACGTTGGGTTCCGTAACAGTATTCACACCCCTCGACTTTTTCACATTTTGTTGTGTTACAGCCTGAATTTAAAATGGATTAAATTTTTGATTTTTTTTGTCACTGATCTACACATAACACCCCATAATGTCAAAGTGGAATTTTTTTTTTCTACAAAGTAATTAAAAATGAAATACAGAAATATCTAATTTACATAAGTATTCAACCCCCTGAGTCAATACTTCGTAGAAGCGCCTTTGGTGGCGATTACAGCTTCAAGTCTTCTTGCGTATGTCTATCAGCTTTGCACATCTGGATTTGGAGAGTTTCTCCCATTCTTCCTTGCAGATTTGCTCAAGCTCTGTCAAGTTGGATGGGGAGGGTCGGTGAACAGCAATCTTCAAGTCTTTCCACAGGTTCTCAATGAGATTCAAGCCTGGGCTTTGGCTGGACCACTGAAGGACCTTCACGTTCTTGTTCTGAAGCCATTCCAGTGTTGTTTTGGCTGTATGCTTGTCATTGTCCTGTTGGAATGAAAATTTTCGCCACAGTCTAAGGTCTTTTGCACTCTGAAGCAGGTTATCCTCAAGGATTTGCCTGTATTTGGCTCCATTCAATGTTCCCTCTATCCTCACAAGCCTCCCAGTCCCTGCCGCTGAAAAGCATCCCCATAGCATGATGCTGCCACCACCATGCTCCATGGTAGGGATGGTGTTAGATGGGTGGTGAGCTGTGCTTGGTTTCCGCCAGTCGTAGCACTTTGCATTCAGGCCACAGAATATTTTGCATCATGGTCTCACAGTTTTTCACGTATCTTCCAACAAACTCCAGCGTGCTGCCATGTGCCTTTTTATCAGGAGTGGCTTCAGTCTGGACACTCTCCCATAAAGCTTACATTAATGAAGTGCTGCAGAGATTCTGGCAGGTTCTCGGCCAAGGTTCTCAGCCTGTCCTTCTGGCAGGTCTCCCATCTCAGCCAAGGAACTCTCTTATTCTGTCAGGGTGGTCATTGGGTTCTTGGTTACCTCCATGACCAAGGTCCTTCTTGACTGGTTATTCTGTTTGGTCGGACATCCAGTTCTCGGAAGAGTCTGGGTTGTTCTGTCTGGGTTCTTTCCATTTCCCTATGATGGAGCTCACTGTGCTCTTGGGAACTTTCAACACGAGAATTATTTTATACCCTTCCCCAGATCTATTCCTCACAATTCTATTTCAGAGTTATACCGACAGTTCCTTGGACTTCATGGTAGAGTTTCTGCTCTGTTATGCACTGTCATCTGGGGGACCTTGTATAGAAAGGTTTGTTTTCAATCGATTGAATTGGCCACAGGTGGACTCCAGTCAAGTTGCAGAGATATCACAAGGATGATCAAAGGAAATTTGATGCACCTGAGCTCAATTTGGAATGTCACAGCAAAGGGGTTGAATACTTATTGACTCAAGACATTTCAGCTTTTCCTTTTTAATTATTTTGTTTAAAAATTTCAAAAAAAGAATACCACTTTGACATTATGTTTTTGACATCAATGACAAAAAATGCAATTAAATCCATTGTAATTCAGGCTGTAATATTCTGGATGCACGAGTTAAGAGTCTGTCCCAAGACCACAATCATAAAAGATTGTTCTTCGATGTCCCAGAGATCTCGGACTGGGTGAAAACCAGGTTTGCTTCAGAAATCTCTGTACAAGTCCACCATTATACTCAGTTAGCAAAGAGTCTGGGTGCTGGAATTGGCGTCCATCCTCCACAGTTTAGGCCTGAGGTGGAGCGACCTTAGACTGATCTCGGTAAAAGTTGTTGAGAGGACTGCCAGGGTCTTGGGTGAATTCAAACAGTCCGCTTTGACTTTACCGGGCATCAGGGAGCAGGGACAGGTCCCAACTGATTTGGTGTTAAAGCGTGAGTTGGACGTGTTAGTCGGATTGGTCTGGCTTCCGGGATTGTTATAGTCTCGGTGGTCAGTTGAAAGGGTTATCGAACGAACACTGAACTGTATGGAAGAAAGGCCTGTCAGAGAAGATGATGCTTGAGGGTAAGGGGGCGACCGCCCCTCCAAAAACAGTAGAAGTAACAGAGGTAATGATAGGCTATTATGAGGCCCTTAATTTGCCGTTAAAGGGGAACCAAATGTTTTTTTTTCTGAAAACCATTCAAAACCAATAACACGGTCTAATTTGAAGGGCATTTTTTTAACCAATCACAAATTGTCGGTTTTCGATTTTGCAAGTGACGTCACATGATGAACCCATCTGAATCCAAATGGCGGTTTACAGAGAGAAACAGTGCATGGCGAGCTCGGATTGTGATACTGATTACACCGACAGTAGCAACTCTAAAGGTTCTCAGTATTTTGAAACTGATCAGTGGGATTTTGAAGAAACTATTGAAGACAAAATTAGCAATGGAAACGCTTTTGTGGGAATTGTGGGGCCGTATCATTTTGAGCCTTGAGTGAACGATTCGGACAAAGATGGTGTTCGTGAAGATGGCGGTGTTGGTAGTGAAGATGGCGGTGTTGGTAGTGAAGACCAAAACACCAGTCGTATGTTCACAACAGATTGGTAGGTTTTGTTTTTTCCATAAAATCGACGGTTTATCAGGGATTTTGTATTCATTGATAAATCGGTTACATCAAACCAGAACTACAGCGCGACACGGCACAGATGCGACACGGCACAGACGCGGCACGGCACAGACGCGACGCGGCACGGCACAGACGCGACACGGCACAGACGCGGCACGGCACAGACGCGGCACGGCACAGGCGCGGCACGGCACAGGCGTGACACGGCACAGACACGGCACGGCACAGACGCAGCACGGCACAGACGTGACACTGCACAGACGCGGCACGGCACAGACGCAGCACGGCACAGACGTGACACGGCACAGACGCGGCACGGCACAGACGCAGCATGGCACAGACGTGACACGGCACAGACGCGGCACGGCACAGACATGACACGGCATGGCACAGACATGGGCGCAACACTGCACGGCACAGACGCGACACGGCACAGACGCGGCACGGCACAGACGTGACACGGCATGGCACAGACATGGGCGCAACACTGCACGGCACAGACGCGACACGGCACAGATGCGGCACGGCACAGACGTGACATGGCACAGACGCGGCACGGCACAGACGCGGCACCGCACAGACGCGACAAGGCACAGACGCGACACGGCACAGACGCGACACGGCACAGACGCGGCACGGCACAGACGCGGCACGGCACAGACATGACACGGCATGGCACAGACATGGGCACAACACTGCACGGCACAGATGCGACACGGCACAGACGCGGCACGGCACAGACATGGGCGCAACACTGCACGGCACAGACGCGACACGGCACAGACGTGACACGGCATGGCACAGACATGGGCACAGACGTGACACGGCACAGACGCGGCACGGCACAGACGTGACACGGCATGGCACAGGCATGGGAGCAACACTGCACGGCACAGACACGGCACGGCACAGACGAGGGCGTGACACGGCACAGACACGACAAGGTACAGAAAGACACAGCACAGATGCAACACAGCACAACGCAAAACAACACGGACAACGCAAAACATTCATGAGCAATGAATGTTTTGTCACTCCGTTGCAGGTTGACCCAGTGTCCAGTATGTTATAGGATTGTCCCGTTTCATACTTTCCCGGGACGTCATTTGTGTATGTGGTGTGTCTGTGCTGTGACCCACCATAGTGTCCGTGCTGTGTTCCACCGTCGTGTCCGTGACCCACCGTCGTTTCCGTGCTGTGTCATGTCCGTGCCTTGACCCGCCATAATGTCCGTGAACCACCATTGTTTGCATGCTGTGTCGTGTCGGTGCTATGACCCACCGTCGTGGCCTTGCCGTGTCCCACCGTCGTTTCCGTGCATGTCATGTCCGTGCCTTGACCCGCCATAGTGTCCGTGCTATGCTGTGTCGTGTCCGTGACCCACCGTCGTTTGCATGCTTTGTCGTGTCCGTGCTGTGACCCACCATAGTGTCCGTGCTGTGACCCACCATAGTGTCCGTGCTGTGACCCACCATAGTGTCCGTGCTGTGACCCACCATAGTGTCCGTGCTGTGACCCACCATAGTGTCCGTGCTGTGACCCACCACAGTATCCGTGCTGTGACCCACCACAGTGTCCGTGCTGTGACCCACCACAGTATCCGTGCTGTGACCCACCACAGTGTCCGTGCTGTGACCCACCATAGTGTCCATTTTACCCGTAGACCGTATGGATATGGCGGTCGACTTCATGTTGTGACATCATGACTAATTGTGAAGAACATTTCGACTTTTAATGCAAAATTACCAACTTTATAAATCGAAAAAGACCATATCAATTTTGTGGAGTATCAAGGGATATAACGTCAATGTGGTTTGAGTGTTTGGTTCCCCTTTAACAGAAGCCAAATGCCTCATCACCCATTAATGTATCAACAAGATTCCCACTTTCCTACGAAACAACAGGCGAGGGAAATGGGCCTGGATAGTGAGCCGGTAAAGATGATCCTTTTGAGCTTTATTCTAACCTGACTCTGATCTAGCTTTGGTGAGGTGCAGTGTGGGACACACAGGTATTGCATTTGGTCACATAATCACTGATGCTGTCACAACTGTTTCATTTCGTCATCGAATTCCACTTTTCAATGTGTGCTCTCAGTGTTGCTTTGCCGTCACGATTGTGTTGACGTATTAATCGATTGAAAGCTGCGCCCAAGTCTACCACACCTACCGGCTGTTTGCAGCTCGCCGTGGCGTGGCTGATGCACGTGCCCGACCGAGCCGTGCACACCTGCGCCGTGCTGGCATGCGTCCGCTTACCTCTGATAGAGCCGTCTGTCCTGCGCTCCCTCTATCTACCGAATGACCTTTCCTCTGGGCAACACACCTATGCATCGGCAGTCCATCAGGCCCTCGACTACCGTTCGCAAAAGTTTGAACAGCCTGCCTTGCAAACGCCAGCGACGGCGTTACGCTATCACACACAGGTAATTATTCAATTACAGTACTTTATTTATTGTAGTTCTCACCTGCCCTTTGCCTTCCCTGCTGGAAGTTGGTGATGCCAGGGATATTGGCGTTTTCCCATTCGTTTTGGGGATTTCTAATGCCATGTTGGCAATTCTCAACACCAACCCGACAGCAGCAAATGTCACCAACAGGCCTTGCATGTAATCGGAGGGAAATACAGAGACAACAGTAAGTCAAACCAGGTGCTCTATCTGAGTACAAAGGCTGGGACCTGGAAAGGGCGAACGACGCTACCCAAAGTCTGCAGCCACCACTGCATCGCTGTCCTCGGGATGTTCTTGTACGTGGCAGGAGGGCAAGAGAAGAAGTGGGCAAACCGCTCTGTGTATCGTTTTGACCCTCGTGGTGATGGCTGCTGGTTAGAGGTTTGTTCATTTCAATTTGCTCAGAATTCTGCAACGTTTGCCCTCTTTTTTATTACTCCCTCCAGGGGGTAATGCATTCGATCGTATCCGTCCGTGTGTGTGTGTTCGTGTGTTTGTGAACAAGATATCTTGAAAAGTTCTGAACGGATTTGGATGAAAGTTGGTGGGATGATTGCCCTTGGGATAAGGAAGAATTGATTAGTTTTTGGTGAAGCTCAGGATATTATTCTGGATCCAGGAATTTTTTACCATTGCAAGATGGGGCTCTTTTTTTTTTTTTACATTATCTTCTATATATTCTATATTTGACAATGTGATATGAAAATAGTTTTCATATTTGTTGTAAATGTAGTTTAAACTCGTGGTTATGCGTTAGAACGGTGTATTTTGTTAGCAGCGTCGTCTTCAAGGTTCTTTTTTTTTTTCTAATAAAGACATATTCTGTCATTTTAAAACCACTAAAGTATGTATTCGGTTTTCCCGTTTCATAAAATGTATCCTTTGATACGTATAATGCTTTAAAACTTTTTTTTTTTTATAACCTCAGAAGAGATATCAACATTTACCTCAGCGAATGTCAATCGTGGTGTCAGTATTTGATGAACTTATAAAGACTTAGGTGAGTTATAAGTGTGACAAGCATGTGCACGGGATTCTTCCCAGAAGAATGAGTGGTCGCATTAGCTTGTACGACTTAAAATGAGCGAGTTTTGTTTTCACGTTTGGGCCAGTTTTACATGTTGTATCCCTAAGGAATGAAACGAACGTTTTTCCTGGCTTACAATTTTATTTGAAGTCACACATGCCTCAAAATACACTGACTTATATAGAATTGAACGCTGAATCCGAAAATGTAAGTGAAATTGCCTTGTTTTTTTTTAAACATTATCGTCTATATATTCTATATATATATATGTATATATATATATATATATATATATATATATATATATATATATATATATCTGTGCAGTGTCTGTCTTGTGTTGTCTTGTCGTGTGTTGTCACTGAACTACTCCCTCAAACTTTTGTGAAATCGTACTATTCAAACTTGACCCACGGTGACCCAAATCGTACTTGACCCTAGGCGCTCTACTGAGTGGCGTTCTAGTTACTTATTATAAGGGGCTACCTATTACATCTATCTATAATTCCACTAATCTCTGTGTGTATGTTTGTTTGTACGTTTGTTTGTTTGTATGTCTGTGACCACTATTTCTCGACAACTACCGGTCCGATATACTTGAAACTTGCCAGGTATATTGCTGGGGACCCGAGGATGTGCCTTTTCAAGGTTTTAAATTAATCGCAGAAGTACTTACCGAGCTATGTCCAAAAAACGATTCAACCAATCAGAGAGCAGCGAGCTATCACGTGTGCCGAACGTGGCGAACACACTCTGCCTCGGATGGCACATTTGAGAGCGTATTCATTTATTTCCCGTCGGCAAACTATGTTGCCGTTAAACTATGTTTTAAAACTAATTATAAAACTAATTAAAACTAATTTGCGATTCATCGTAACTGCGATATACGACCTTCCGGACAGTGAGGACTGCACTTCCGGCATCCAATCACAGAACGCGTTATTGCGTAGGCGTGGCCGATGTGAGAGCGAGCTGATGCTGAGCCCAGCGCGTGCGCCATTACGGTACGTAATTCGATTTCTTCCGGAGAAAATAATAATTTCTCGATTTCTTATGCGCATTATTTCTCCCAATTCAGTCAGAGCGAAGGGCGGAAGCGAAGAGCGTTGTTTTTTTTGTTTACGGGCGTACGGGCGGGGTAGAGCGTACGGGTAGCGTTTTTTTTTTTTTTTGGCACATTTGAGAGCGTATTCATTTATTTCACGTTGGCAAACTATGTTGCCGCTATGTTGCCGTTAAACTATGTTTTACAACTAATTAAAACTAATTTGCGATTCTTTCGCTTTCCTGCGCATTTGTGCACGCTATGGCGATTTCTTTACCAAACTCCGCTAGCCGTTAGCTTTGGACCAAACCATTTCATGTAAATAGAGGGGGGGGATTGTCACCGTACTCGCAAGCCGTTAGCTTTGGACCAAACCATTGCATGTAAATAGAGGGGGGGGGGGGGATATACTTTTAGATATATATATAGTACGGGCATGCCCTAGTCTATCTATAATTCCAGTAATCTCTGTGTGTATGTGTGTGTGTATGTCTGTGTGTTTGTCTGTGACCGCTGTTTCTCGACAACCACGGGTCCGATATACTTGAAACTTGCCAGGTATATTGCTGGGGACCTGAGGATGTGCCTTTTCAAGGTTTCATATTAATCGGACAAGTAGTTACCGAGCTATGGCGATTTATTTACCAAACTCCGCAAGCCGTTCGCTTTGGACCAAACCATTTCATGTAAATAGAGGGGGGGGGGGGGGGATTGTCACCGTACTCGCAAGCCGTTCGCTTTGGCTTTGCGAATGGACCAAACCATTTCATGTAAATAGAGGGGGGGGGGGGGGGATTGTCACCGTACTCGCAAGCCGTTCGCTTTGGCTTTGCGAATGGACCAAACCATTTCATGTAAATAGAGGGGGGGGGGGGGATATAATTTTAGATATATATATAGTACGGGCATGCCCTAGTACTCGGAAATGTCAGGAGTTCGTACCAGTACTGTGAAGTGGGATTGGAGTGGCCAGGACAAGTGAATTCCAAATATTGATTATAATATTCAATTTGGATACTTTCGCAGATTTCCTTTTTTAGGGGAAAGTTTGTTCATTCCTATTACTCAAACAGGTGTAAGGATTCGACACTGGGATACAATGAGCCAAATATAAAAAGTTTTACATATATGTTTAATGACAATATATTGTAAAATAAAACAAACGAAAAATTAGAACGGCACTTAGTGGAGAGCATACCTCCACCGGGTTGGCCATATCACTCAATGGTGAAGAATCGCTTAAAAATTATACTAGCTGGATCCGGATCCGGATCTTCACCAAAATTGAATCAATTCTTCCTTGTTACACACACAACCTGTCCACCAGGTTTCGTCCAAATCCGTTCATAACCGTTTGAGATATCCTGCTACATGTTGGTTTTAATCCGATCACTCATGTTGAAGAATCAATTAAATAATTAAATAATTCTCATACCCGAATCCACATTCAGATCTTCACCAAAATCGAATCGAATCGTTCTTGTCAGACACCCAACTTGTCCACCAAGTTTCGTCCACATCCGTCCACAACTTTTTGAGATATCCTGCTGTGTATCGTTTTTGGCCCAATCTCCCAATGGTGAAGAATCACTTAAAGAATTAAATAATTCTCCTACCCGAATCCACATTCAGATCTTCACCAAAATCGAATCGAATCGTTCTTGTCAGACACCCAACTTGTCCACCAAGTTTCGTCCACATCCGTCCACAACTTTTAGAGATATCTGCTATGTATCGTTTGTCGCCCGATCTCTCAATGGTGAAGAATCGCTTAAAAAATTAAATAATTACCATATCCGAATAAATATTTAGATCTTCACAAAAATCGAATCGAATCGTTCTTGTCAGACACCCAACCGGTCCACCAAGTTTCGTCCAAATGCGTCCACAACTTTTTGAGATATCCTGCTATGTATAGTTTTTGGCCCTATCTCCCAATGGTGAAGAATCACTTAAAAAATTCAAGTAGCCGGATCCGAATCCGGATCTTCACCAAAATCTAATCATTTCGTCCTTGTCACATACTCTACTTCTCTGCCAAATTTCGTCCGAATCCGTTCACAATCTTTTGAGATATTTTGTTCACAAACAAACATACAAATGGACAGCCAGACAGACAGGGGTGAAAACATAATCTCTATCCACCTTTGGTAGCGTAGGTAAAAATGTGGGAGAGTAAAATGCAAATCATTTAGGAGGTGTCGACCGTAAATGATCTCCTGGTTCATGTCTCCTGATTATGGTAGATTAGACCATTTGGTTCATCATGGGTGTTAATATCAAATCCACAAACTGATGTATCAATTTACCTTGCATGTCATCATCAAACATGATTCTTGCAATTAACAAATTAATCATCCACATACCTCCAGATTTAATTAGTACATTTTACACATCAACAGTGATTATGCAACTTGTTAAAATAATTTTGGTTTAGATACTTCATCTTTGTACAATAACATAGTTTGGTGGGTGTTGTGCACATTTTCTTACTGCTTAAAAAAGCTACCCACCACCACCACACCGCAATCACCCCCACTAACACCCTTCACACCGCAATCACCCCCACTAACAACCCTCAATCACCCCACTAACACCTCCCTCCCCTCATCACACCGCAATCACCCCCACTAACAACCCTGACAGGTTGTAGTAAAATAAAATGAAAAATCACCCATAGAGCGACACTTGGCAAAACAGAACAAAGTGGAATGGCAATCAGTAGAGCATCCTTTTAACCTCAAAAATAGTTGGTGGTTCAATTCAGTTTGCCGATATGAAAATCCTATTCAAATTTCAAGTCAATCGGATGAAAATTGAGGCTTTTAGAAATTTGAAAAAAGCGGTTCACCTTGGGCCGAGGTTGACCTTTTAGCCTATGTTGATCTCAAAAATAGTTGTTGGTTGAATTCAGTTAACTGATGTGTAAATCCCATTCAAATTTCAAGTGAATCGTATGAAAATTGAGGATTTTAGAAATTTGAAATTGTTGTTGACTTTTGGCCTATGTTGACCCTTTGGCCTATGCTGATCTCAAAAATAGTTGGTGGTTGAATTCAGTTTGCTGATATGTAAATCCCATTCAAATTTCAAGTGAATCGGATGAAAATTGAGGATTTTACAAATTTGAAATTGTTGTTGACTTTTGGCCTATGTTGACCCTTTGGCCTATGTTGACCTTTTAGCCCATGCTGATCTCAAAAATAGTTGATGGTTGAATTCAGTTCGCCGACATGTATATCCTATTCAAATTTCAAGTCAATCGGATTATAATTGAGGATTTTAGAAATTTGAAAAAAAGTAGTTGACCTTTGGCCTATGTTGACCTTTTTACCTTTTGACCTCAAAAATATATAGGATTTTGTCGGACGACGAACTCTACCATTTGGTGAAGTTTCGTGAAGTTCGGTTTAAAATTGTGACCTGTAGGCAAGTATAAGTGAGCGGACAGACAAACACACCACATACACAACACACACACACACAACACATACAACACACACACAACACACACACACACACACACACACACACACACACACACACACACACACACACACACACACACACACACACACACACACACACACACACACACACACACACACACACACCGTGGGTGGAATACTTGCAACATACTTGCAAAATTGTTTTTTTTTTGCCAAGTAATAAATCAAAATCCTTTACATTGTACTGGCTGATTTACCATTGCCTTCCCAGCAGTAGTTCGGGCAGGAATTTGTTCAGGATGCCCGCGATAGCTCAACCATTCTCTGTGAAGGACACCGTGGGATATTTAACGTCCACCAACTAATGTCGGAAGACGGGACGCTCAGTTTAACATCCATCGGAGGGACAGCACACATTGATGATTTACCCAGTCTGTGAAATGGTAGTTTAGAGTTTAGAGCTGGGTCGGGATTCTAACCCAGGCTAGACAGCCTAGAGGAGAGTGTGGATACCTTGGAGGCCATCCTGCCAGCCGCGGTCGTACCTTAACGCACTGTTAATAATTAAACTATGATTCCACGTTGTACTGGTATCTATTACTATACATTAAAGATCTACAGTGCATTCAGAAAGTATTCACACCCCTTCATTTTTATCACATTTTGTTATGTTGCAGCCTTATGCTGAAATCGTTTTTATTCATTTTTTCCCATCAATCTACACTCAATACCCCGTAATGACAAAGAGAAAACAGGATTTTAGAAAGTTTTGCAAATTTATTAAAAAGAAAAAACTGAAATATCACATTTACATAAGTATTCATACCCTTTGCTGTGACACTTGAAATTTAGCTCAGGTGGCTCCAATTTCTCTTGATCATCTTTGAGATGTTTCTACACCTTGATTGGAGTCCACCTGTGGTAAATTCAATTGATTGGACATGATTTGGAAAGGCACACACCTGTCTATATAAGGTCTCACAGCTGACAATGCATATCAGAGCAAAAACCAAGCCATGAGGTCGAAGGAACTGCCTGCGGAGCTCAGAGACAGGATTGTGTCTAGGCACAGATTTGAGGAAGCCTACAAAAAAATTTATGCTGCATTGAAGGTTCCCAAGAGCACAGTGGCCTCCATAACTCTTAAATGGAAGAAGTTTGGAACAACCAAGACTTCCTGGAGCTGGCAGCCCGGCCAAATTGAGCAATCGGGGGAGAAGGGCCTTGGTAAGAGAGGTGACCAAGAACCCGATGGTCACTCTGGCTGAGCTCCAAAGATCCTGTGTGGAGATGGGAGAAACTTCCAGAAGGACAACCATCACTGCAACACTCCACCGATCTGGGCTTTATGGCAGAGTGGCCGGACGGAAGCCAAACAATTCAATCTTGGTTTCATCAGACCACGGAATCCTGTTTCTCACAGTCTGAGAGTCCTTTAGGTGCTTTTTTGCAAACTCCAAGCGGGCTTTCATATGTCTTTCACTGAGGAGAGGCATGTGACAATTAGTCAGTGCAGTATACTGTTTATTAGTCCCCTACCGGTGTAAGCCGGAGGGGACTATAGGTTTGCACTCCGCCCCTCCGTTTGTCCGTCTGTCAGTCCGTCACGCAAAGAACAGCTTTCCAGACTGTTTTGCCAAAACTCTTAATGCTAATGATTTCAAACTTGGTACATGGTTTCGTCATGATAAGTTACAGATCAAGTTCGAACTTCACGACGTTTCGATCATTTTTGACAAAGTTATGGCACTTTGAACTTTGGGAATTTCCCCAACAGTTTTCCAGACTATAATTTGGAGTACAGTAAGTCAAAGCTGTTAATATTCCTTGTTTTAACTCCAATTTACATTCTGTTTCCACTTTTAGTGAGAAGTAGGGGTATGTGCAACCATTCATGAACTTTATTTGGTGCAAATTGGATAATTTTTAGCCGAGTTACCTCAGACCGTGAGTTGGTAATTATATAATTCACACACAGTGCAATACGTGCAGGCTGCTCCATGGAGCGACCTTGCGGGCTTATTTTAACTCCGATTTACATTCTTTTTCCCCTTTTAGTGAGAAGCAGGCGTCTGTGCAACCATTCAGTAACTTTATTTGGTGCAAATTGGATAATTTCTAGCCGAGTTACCTCAGACCGTGAGTTGGTAATTATATAATTCACACAGTGCAATACATGCAGGCTGCTCCACGGAGCGACCTTGCGGGCTTATTTTAACTCCGATTTACATTCTTTTTCCCCTTTTAGTGAGAAGTAGGGGTCTGTGCAACCATTCATGAACTTTATTGACAAAGTTATGGCACTTTGAACTTTGGGAATTTCCCCAACAGTTTTCCGGACGACAGACTGCCGGTAGGGGACATGTATTGCAGCGCAATACTCAGAATGCTTGTTCTACGAGGTGAGCGCCAGGGGTATTACCCCAATGTTTATTTATATTCTCTTAAAATATGTCGGTGAAAACTCGATACCATCTATTCATTACGTAGGCACTTCCCAACTGGTTATACCGGCACGGAGGGCAGCATTTCCAGGTGAATCTGATATTCTTATATACACCGCCTATTAAAGCATCGCAAAGCAGGTTCCTCTACAGTCTACCTGCAACACAAAAAAAAATTGGTGTTCCCATCAGCGAAGGTCTTACATGCTCGTGTACAATAAAAGTGGAATCCGAATCGAAAGAGATTGTGACCGATGTCCCTGGACGGTGTAAAAAAAAAAGAGACAGACAATAATTACCTCTAAAAGAGTGAAAAAATGATTTTTAGAGCCATTTTACCTGACGTCTTGCGGAGACTATATTTATTTATTTATTCAAATAAACAAAATCCCTTTTTCCTCAATTTTGTTCCGATTTCTCTCGAGATTTGAACACAATTATTTAGGCCATGAGTTCCGATGATGAAATACGGAATCAGTTTTCGAATATCAGCTTTTAATAAGCCTATATGATACATTATTCAATCTTGCCCGGAGCCAATCACAGTGCACCTAACCTCACACCAGCCAATCAGCTGTATTTCTATATATATTTCTATATATACACAAAGAATTAAGTTAAGCACCCCCCCGTTTTTTTTACAACCTCGCACATTACAAGTTTGTTGTCGTCAAAACAGTGTAATATACCCATGATATTGCTATATTTTCTGGAGAAGTGATATTATGGTCACATAAAAACATAACAATCATGCCGTTTTCAATATTTTATTCTGAATAATTTAAGGTGAAATTTTTTGGGAATTTTAGGCATATTTTCACCTCAATTTAAGTATGGAGCTATAGGTCCATCACGGACAGTGTGGATGACGTTTATGTTTTCTAACGTACAGTCATTGTTCTGAGAAGACCTCTAGCGATCTTTGCGTCAATAACGTGTGTAGGACCCACGTGATCGGATGGAGCAAGGTGCTGTGACAACCATCCCCTGGCCTGCGTACAGTCCTGACCTGAACCCCCTCGAGCACGTTTGGGACATGTTGGGACGACAAATTGCGAAGATGGTCCCTCCAATAGCCAATCTGGATGAATTGGAACGTGCATTACATCGGGAATGGAACAACCTGCCACAGCAACGCATACGACGGCTTACAGGGTCTATGAGACGTAGTGTTGAGTCAGTGATCCGATCACGTGGGTCCTACACACGTTATTGACGCAAAGATCGCTAGAGGTCTTCTCAGAACAATGACTGTACGTTAGAAAACATAAACGTCATCCACACTGTCCGTGATGGACCTATAGCTCCATACTTAAATTGAGGTGAAAATATGCCTAAAATTCCCAAAAAATTTCACCTTAAATTATTCAGAATAAAATATTGAAAACGGCATGATTGTTATGTTTTTATGTGACCATAATATCACTTCTCCAGAAAATATAGCAATATCATGGGTATATTACACTGTTTTGACGACAACAAACTTGTAATGTGCGAGGTTGTAAAAAAACGGGGGGGTGCTTAACTTAATTCTTTGTGTATATATATATATATATATATATATATATATATGTGTGTGTGTATATACATATACAGTCACGTGAAAAAGTAAGTACACCCCATGTAAAGTTTTGACTTTTTCAACGTATTTCAACATACAGCTATTTTATCTTCATTTCAACAATATTGAGAGCTAAAGGTGATATAATATAACAAATATCATGAAACATTTACATTTTGTAGTCCATTGTATAATTTAAATAAACATAAATGCAAATTTCGCATGTGGAAAAAGTAAGTACACGTATACCTAAAATTTATTTTTATTTTTTAATAAAATGGGCATCGTGTGAATACAAATGCATCTCCATCGATGCGATCATGTGCTGCAAGTTAGTAGACTTGTTAAAATGGACTTGTGTACAATGAGTATACCTGTTGCACCCTCCCTCCATGTTTCCATCAAGGTAGCTCCGATGCTGAAATGCCGCGAGCATTTTGCTTTGGGTGCTCTGAATGGACGCTTATTTGCAGCCGGTGGGCGGAACGAACTCCGTCAACTGCTTCCTACCGTGGAGGCCTACTGTCCCCTCACTAACAAATGGACCCTGGTCGCTCCTCTTGAGCACTCGCTTTCCTGCCACGCTGGATGTGTTGCAGACGGTCTGTTCTGGGTTTCAGGTAATACGAGTAAATAACCGATTGGAGATCTTGATTTGTGTTGTCCCATGTCCATTTGTTCCCAACACTGAACATGTTTAGAAAAAGAAAAAATAAAGTAGAATGGCACTCTTCGATGTTGCGATGTTGACCGATATGCTTCCGCGCACATTATTACAATACTTCGACCAAGTTTGATTGAAATCGCTTCACTTGTTCTCATGTCATAACCTTTTTATCTGACATGACCTCCGACCTTTGACATGTTGATGCCATATTCCAATTAGTTCATTTTTGCGTCACACATACTTGTACCGAGTTTGTTTAAAATCCCACTACTGGTTCACAAGTTGGCACGGCAACATAGTCTTGACTTAACGTTTCCTCTGACCTTTGACCCCAGCATGAAATCAGTTCATCTTTGCATCATAATACATAATTGTACCAACTTTGGTCAAAATCCCATCACTGGTTCACTAGTTATAGTGTTAACAGGATTTTCAGCTAACTGACATATGACCTTTGACCTCGTCACCCCAAAATCAAATCGGTTCATCTTCACCTGATTATACATACCTGCACCAAGTTTGACTTGGATCCCTTCAGCCATTCTCAAGTTATCGTGGTAACGAAACCCTATCACAGACAGACAGAAGGACAGCCGGACGGACAACCCGAAAACATAATGCTTCCGGCAACTACGTCACATTATGATGAAGCGGATTTGTCCAAAATGCAGGTAATGATTCATGCTCTGTTTTTCTCCTCACCCACCAGGTGGAGTCACGAACACTGCACAATACCAAGGCAACTTGACAGCGTATGATCCTACAGAAGTGAGGGGGGGGAGTAAGGATGGGTGTAGAAGAGGGGGAGAGTGGTTAGGAGGGGGTGAAAAGGGTCGGGAGTGGTGAAAATGAGGGAAGGAGTGGGATGTAGGTGAGCGACAGGGTGGCAGGGAAGCAGGTGGAGGAGGGTGGAGGAAGGCAAGTGATGGGGTTGTGAGAGGAGGGTAGGGAGGTCTGGGGGATTGAGAGTGAGATGGAGTAGGGAGGGGAACTAGGCCCCCCCCATCTCCTCTCTCTACCTCTCATCCTTTCTTCCCCCCAGCTTTCCTTTCCCCTCCCTCTCCCAATTCAACTATATTGTTCTCACTTCCGTGTGCTTGTCTTTAATTTTCCAGGACTGTTGGACACAGTACAGTGGGATGCCACATCGGCGTGTGTACCACACAATGGCGTCCATACCTGGCAGACTGTATGTGCTGGGAGGAAACAGCCTGGATGGAAACAATGACCGCGTCATTGTGCCCGACATCGATCGCTATTGCATTGCTTCCAATCAATGGAGCCGGTTAAGGATGCGCCTCCCAGCAGGTATCGTTCGGTACACAAGCACTTTAAAAATTCTGTACATGGGGGAAGAGAGTAAGTTAGGGAGACAGGATTAGGTTTGGGAAGAGGGAAATGAAGGCCTTTTTTTTTTCTTTTTTTGTATACTGAATCGAGGCTCGTGAAAGAGCTAACATTTACTTCACAAACAAATCAACCAGACAAACAAAATATATAAAAAGAGGGAGCGGAAAACAAGATGGGGAGAGAAGGTGAAGCACACAAACACAACATTTGAGAGCAGGGAGATGTGTGGAAGGGAGAGGGCTTGGGGGGAGGAGGCATGGGAAGGGAGGGGGGGGGGGTGGAGGGAGAAGTATAAAACACAAGGACACCAATGACTTCCAGGACAGAAGTTGGTATTTCAAAAAAGTGGAATTGGGGTGAAATTAGCGGGGGTAGAAAAGATCAAGGTTTTGGATGGGGGAAGATAAGAGATGGTGGTGAACAGCTGTTTTAAAGACCTGGAGGGTGGAGTGGGATTGAAGAGAGTGAGGGAGTTTGTTCCAGAGGCGGGAGAAAAGAGGAATGAAGGAGTGAAGGTGAGCAGAGAGTCTTGATTTTGGCAGTTTGACCATAAGAGGGTTGCAGGCAGATCTTGTGCGACCTGTAGGAATATTTGCGGGACAGAGCCCAGAGAGAGCTGGGGGGGCAAGGCCAGAGAGGAGTCGGTAGAAGATGGAAAGACCACCAACCTGCCTGCGGTGAGTGAGTGAGAGGCCCTTGGAGTTAGCTTCATCGCGGGAGATTCCAATGATTCTGAATGCTTTGGTTTCAACAGCGTGAAGACGAGCTAGGTGTGAAGCAGGAGCACCAGCCCAGAGGGGAGAGCAGTATTCCATTGAGCTGCGGATGAAAGCCTTGTATGTGGTGAGGAGCTCAGGTGTGCCAAGGAAGGACTTCGCACGACGGAGGATGCCCAGTCGGCGACTGGCTTTGGAGGCCAGATTTGAAATGTGGTTTTCCCAGGAAAGATCATGGCAGATAGTGAGACCCAAAAGCTTGAGTGACAGAACTTCTTGGAGAGGATTATTCAGAAAGTGGATGGGAGGGTTGTCCAGTCGGTCTTTTCGGAGAGACATCGTAAGAGTGTGAGATTTGTCAGGATTGAAAGACATGTTCCACTTGTTTGCCCAGTCTGTGATTTTGTCCAGGTCTGCAGAGAGTGAGGAGGCAGCAGACTGCCGATCTGAGGGATGAAGAATGGAGCGACAGAGAGTAGAGTCATCAGCAAAGAGATACAGAGGATTTTCAAGAGAGTCAGAGAGATCATTGATGAAGACCAGAAAAAGGACAGGGCCTAGAACACTGCCTTGTGGAACTCCAGCCTGAACAGGAAGAGGAGATGAGAGAAACCCATTCAGGGCCACACGTTGACTACGACTAGAGAGGAAGTCCGCCAGCCATGCGTGGAGATTTCCATGGATACCAAAAGAGGAGAGTTTGGTGAGCAGAGCGGGGTGCCAGACCGTATCGAAGGCACGTGATATGTCAAGGGAGACTGCTCTAATTTCCTGTTTGGCATTGAGGACCTCCATCCATTGTTGAGAAAGCAGAAGCAGCCTGTGTAAGATTTCGAGAACAAGGTAATAAAATACGAGGTATATTGCAAACGTGACTTGCTGCTGCTCTGCTTGCAGTAATAGGATTTGTTCACATTCCAATGTTTCTTCCATATATATATATATAAAACACAGTTTGTGTGTGTGTGTGTGTGTAATGTTACCGATAGACTCCTAAACGGAGAGGCTCACGTACTTGATATTTGGCACAGACATGGCCATTGAGCCTGGGAAGAACATGGCCGACGTAAAAATTAATTTCATAATATTTTTTTTACCATATTTTTACCTCAGCGCATTTCAGCGAGGAATATTATGCACGGAATCTGACCGGTGGCAGAGCAGCACGCTGATTCGCTCAGAGCTATCACGTGATGTTCCATCCCCGCCGCCAGTTGGCTTCACTTTTCACGGAGTATGAGCGTTCTATATATTTTCAATTCAGTGCGCCCGACTCGCTCACGTACTTGATTTGTGGCATAGACATGGCCATTGGGCCTTCATGGTGTAATTTGTGCGAGGCTTTTGTCCGAGTGAGCTTGAGTCGAGAGGGCGAATGTACGGGTTGGGAATGTACGGGTCTCCCTTCCCCCACCCGGCAATGCCGGTACTGGAGCCGGAGGGCGTCACAGGATCGGTGAGTCTCCAAAACCGCTTCATGCTGTTGCGAAGATTCAGGACGATGTCGCGATTGTTGTGCTGCTCTCCGACCATGAGAACTGCAACGTCATTGTTGACTGGCCCTCCCCTTTCCTTTTCCCCCTCCCTCCTCCCCTCTCCCACTCCTCTCCCTCCCCCTACCCCCCTCTCCTCCCCTCCCCCTCTTCTCCCTCACGTTTATACACGGAATGCCAGGTACTTCCCCCCCCCTCTTCTCCCCTCCCCCCCCTCCTCTCCCCTTCCCCCCCTCTTCTCCCCTCCCCCCCTCTCCTCCCCTCCCCCCCATTCCCCTCCCCTCCTCTTCCCCCTCCCCTCCCCCGCCCGGCAATGCCGGGTACTTCTGCGAGTTAACTTATAAAACATTACAGTTGCAGTTGTCAACACTCGTACAAGTGGGAAGAATCGTTTTTCTTGTTGCTTTCAACAAATTATCACCAAGGGCAATGGGTTAACTCAGGTAACTGGTTCATTTCAGGATTACACTGTTCGATATCTTGCCTCCCTCCCATCAATGACTTCAAAAGCAACGTTATCCAGATTCCTGGTCAATTTATACGTTTTGGGGATTGCAGGGCGGAATGAAGGCGCTGTGGCAGTTCACAAGGACCGCATATACTTGTTGGGTGGTTATTCCATTGTGGATGAAACGAGCCCACCAACTGGCCAGGTGAGATTGTCGTCATTTTAGACACTAGTACACCCGCAGACTCCGGGAGGGGCAGGAAGGGCCATTCATCTTTGGGGTATATAGATTACAGTCGATCTATGGGCGGGTCTCAAGAACATTGGGTGTGTGTTCATTTACCAAGTTTCTTGTGGAGAGATCGCCAAGTGGTTTAAGCATTTGAGCAAGCACTCCATTCAAAACCGCTAAGGAACGGCTGGCTTGGCAAGCGCTAGCTGGCTGCTTGGTAAAGGAGCACAACCCGAGCATTTCCCTCTCAGTTTCATATCAAACAGCAGGAGCGAGTTTCAAAAGTTCGCTACGAAAAATGCCACGGCGGCAGAAAGGGCCATGTTATTAACCCAACATTTGTGGGTTATATAGAGTACAGTAGATCTTCGCTCAGTTCTGTAAGTAAACCTTACTTCACGGATGTCGGGATTCCTCCAAATTTCTTCATTTAGTGTTATAAACAGCATTAGCGACTGTTTAAAAAGCTAAGCATACGTGTTTGTGGTTTATAATATATTTACTTCCTGTAGAAGCCGTTGCTCCCACGGAAACGCCATTATAACTATAAGCTATTTATACACGTTATCACTGCAGGGAAAACGCCTTGGGGAAGTGGGACATTATTAGTATTAATATTGTTTTGTAACAACATTAACAATATGCGATTATCATTAATTTTGTTATTAAAAGCGTCTTTGAAAAAACGCCATGATAAAGCTAATGTAACATTTATATACACCTCAACGTGCAACCCCATTGACGGAAATGGTGGGCAAACTCGCTCGGGGGGAGAAAACCCCCTTGGGGAGGGGGGCAAATGAATGCGCTACAACCTTCATTGTGTAACCCTTGGTCATCCCGTCAAGTTTGGTTGAGATTGGATAAGTAACGACGGCATGTATTGGCGTCAAAAATTCATCAGACAGAAATGGTGTATTTTAGTACGATTTATCATTATTTAAGTTGCTTGAAATCCGATAAAGATCTACCAGTGGGGTCGGGTGTGCACCTTTGGAGCTAAATTGAAAAATAAAAGATCGCTGAGGTAACTGCACATTGCTCCTCGGTCGTACTGTTGGCGTTTTGGCGAAATTGACGTCTCTGCATCGAGCCAGGTCCTCCCCTAGGTCATCGTCATGAGTCACACGAGTGACAAAGCTCATGGAGATCGGGCTCATCGTCGCACACGAAAAAGCGCAACAAGGAAGGCCTTTCTTTATCAATAGGCATAAACTCGATGGTATCTGGGAAATAAACGGTTTAGCTCAAAATTAATATTTAAACAAGTCAGAAAAAAAAACATTTTATAAAAATGAAAAAACATGTCGGGATCAAAAAACATCGCCAAGAAACAACCAAACAAGGCCGGTATGAATGTATGAAACCACAATCCTTTTACGGATTGCCACCACGACTTATTTTGACATTTTTGTTAATGGTGGAAATAGTAACAATTGTATGCAGATGTCCATGTTATAGGTAGTTGTAGATTTGTCGTGTGCGTTTGTGTAATTGTGGATTTTACTTTATTGTGGGATTGAGATGGGAAATATCAAAAAAAAGCTCTGAAGACATTCCATAAAAGGATTGTGATGTCATTTCTTCCTTGTCATTCCTTATTTGGTTGTTTTTGAGGAAACAGAGGTGGAAACCCAGTTTTTTTTTTCATGTTTATAAAATGTTTTTCTTCTGACTTGTTGAACTCTTTCTTGATCCGGATGCCAATGACGCCATCCACCAGTAAATTATTTTGAGGGTTGTCTATATGGGGGGAACCCCCAACCTCCTCAACGATATATATAATCCTAGTTCCCTTAATGTGTCCCGTCCAATATTCCCGTCCCTTTTGTCTTCACTCAGACATCCTGCTACCCTGTTGTCCTTCACTTTTGGAGTCATTTATTTAATTTGCACATCAAGATGGCAGAATTTTTCTTTTCCCTCTCTCGCTTCTGTGCTCCTTCCATTTTATTCTATCCCCATACTCCTGTACTCTCCCAAACTCCGCTCCCCTCCTACAGTCATACATTCTCTTATTTTCCTCAACTTACGCCCTACCCGATCGTACACAATGAAGAGATACCTCCACTCCTATCCTCGTCCTTTTTCTCAATGTTGGTATTTCGTGTTAGTTATGAAAACATTAAATGGCTTTTATCGGCTGATGACTTCATTCTATTGTAGCTTTTGCGCATTTCGTTTTGTACACGTTTGAAAGGGCGATCATTTTTTCCTGTGCCATCCCCACATCTGGAGTACTAACCTACTCTATGATGAGGGTAAGTATAAAATGTTAAAAGGTAATCATGGACTAAGAGGGTTAACTTTCAATTTTCAACAACTTTCTGAAGTCCAACTCAGCTGAAGGAAAGAAAAGTGAGGTTCCACTGACCTTTGAATTATTTTGACACGATCTGTGGTTTACATTATTGAGGATGAGAGAGATCCCGGATGATGAGATCCCGCACCCAGTTTTGCACAACTCGGCACATTATCCGAATATCTACAGACGGCCTTTTTGTTTTCAAGCAAATAAATTATCACTTTTTGTTACAATTCTTTGTCTTCTACGAACTCCAGTCTGGCCTTGCCGCCCCCCCCCCCCCCAGCTCTCTCTGTGCTCTGTCCCCCAAATATTCCTACAGGTCGCACAAGATCTGCCAGCAACACTCTTATGGTTAAACTGCCAAAATCTAGACTCTCTGCTCACCTTCACTCCTTCAATCCTCTTTTCTCCCGCCTCTGGAACAAACTCCCTCACTCTATTCAATCCCTCTTCTCCCTCCAGGTCTTTAAAACAGCTGTTCACCACCATCTCTTATCTTCCCCCATCCAAAACCTTGATCTTTTCTACACTCGCTAATTCACCCCAGATACACTTTTTTGAAATACCAACTTATTTCCTGAAAGTCCTTGCAGTGTCCTTGTGTTTTATACTCCCCCCCCCCCCTCCCACGCCTCTTCCGCCCCCCTAGGCTATGAGCCAGACCCCCCAAATTGACTGGTCGGTACCATACAGATGGAGTAAGGCTCATTGTGATTTTTAGCAAGATATATGTCCCTAGATATGAAAAAAAAGTGATAGCAGTGTATAACTCTCGGCCATCTCTGTGTTATCACCCGAAATATTATTATACGCCTGCTTCGCTTCGCCAAAAAATGTGATATTTGCTAAAATTGGAATAAATATGTTTTTAAGGACCACAGAGTGCCGAGATCGAGATCGAGATCGTATTTGTTCGAGAGATCATGATAAACCTAGAGTGTGGAGCAAGTTTGCATGCATTGTGAAATATAATGTAGCTGATGTTACAAACCTACTTTAGGATACTAGCTAATACCAAAAATTACACTGAGATACCAAAAGTAGTAGACGAATAAACCTAAAATGTTCAAATGCTATGTTTCGTTCCAAAATATCAAAATTAGGGGGTATGGTTGAACATATTTTGAACTTTGCCAAAATATGTGCCTCAAACAACCACCATATTACAAAGTAATGATATATTCCAATGCAGTGGTTCCTTGCGAAGATTTTGAGGGGTCAAATGTTACTCTGGGAGTTTTCATTTTTGAAATATTGACAAAAATGTACAATGTGAATTCTGAACTCGAAGCGATTTCGACCACTTTTTCACTAAATTTAACATATTTTTTGTCATTATATCAATATTTTGATAAATAACCCCCACAAATGTTCTATATTTCTATTACTATATTAGTTGGCATCCAGTATGCAAATTATTGGCACTCTGTGGTCCTTAAAAACATATTTATTCCAATTTTAGCAAATATCACATTTTTTGGCGAAGCGAAGCAGGCGTATAATAATATTTCGGGTGATAACACAGAGATGGCCGAGAGTTATACACTGCTATCACTTTTTTTTCATATCTAGGGACATATATCTTGCTAAAAATCACAATGAGCCTTACTCCATCTGTATGGTACCGACCAACCCCCTTGGCTCATAGCCTACCCCCCTCCCATGCCTCCTCCCTCCCACAGATCTCCCGATGTCCCTGCTCTCAAATGTTGTGTTTGTGTGCTTCCCCATCTCTCCCCATCTTGTCTCCCACTCCCCTTATTATATGTTTTATGTGTCTGATTTTTTTTGTTTGATTAATGTTAGCTCTTTCACGAGCCTCGATCTTGTATACAAAAAAATAATAATAATAATAATCACATGTTCATTCACTGTCATTTGTTTCACGAGACCGCAGCTTTTAAGTGAAGACACTTTCTCAATTGAATCATACACCTCATTAATAAATAATCCCTTCTGTCCTGCTCACTCACACTAGGTGTTGGATGCGAGTGGCATGGAGGGTGACGAACAGCTCATTGAGGAGATCGCTCTTCCCTTTGCTGCAAAGGGCTTAAGGGCCTGCTTCCTCCCAGAACCTCCTGGGCCTACCTCCCCTCTTCGGCTCCCCCTTTCTTCCCTCAAAACACAATAAGCAGACCCTACCACTCAGAGCGGTGACCTCACCTTTACATCCCACACATCTTGCCTTTGGAACCCAAAAGTGAAACGCGGGGATTATGTCTACCCTCACATCTTGTGTCAATCAATTCATAGCTGCTAGATTGCATCAGTGCTGAAAAAACAGTTGTAGGGAATGAAAAGAAGGAAGGAGTAGGAGGAGCTCAGAAGACAGCAACCTGCAAGTGAGAGGGATCGATTCGTTGGATTAATGGGGGCATAAAAGATCACAATGTAGGATAGGGAATAACGCGAGACGATAATGCGTAGCCAGCTTGAGGCCCTGGATAAATAAAATGCCAAGACGTTTACAGCACATCACCGGCACAAAAGAATGATGTACCACGAGGTGCTGACGAGTACTTTACTCTACGAGATAAGATTCAATAAGGTGAGATCAGGAGAGGAGTTTGATGAGGACAAAAAAAAAAAAGAAGAAGAAAAGGAATGCAGGGGAATTGTGAGTCGACAATGATGGAAAGGAAGAAGGGGAAGGAAGGTTCAAAAGAGATTGAATATCATTTAAAAAACAGGTAGCTACAACCCAAGGTATAAAACTACGAACATCAAGAACACTGTCTGAACGTGGTCAACTGTCCCATTGGACCGGTGCTTGTGATGTTCAGCTCCACATTCGGATTTATGACGGGCAGGTGAAAACAAAGATCCTGTTCATTACAAAAGCATCAAATTATTTCCTCTCACATTTGCAGCTTCACATGACAAGGACACGGGAAGAGCCGTCTCTGAACATTCGGTGAATGTAAGCATATCTATACAGGCAAAAGGCCTAGCTAGGCACATGCTTTAAATGCTACCATACACTGGGAGGGTGTGGAATGGAAGATCAATTTACAGAAAATGCAAAGGGATTCTTTTCCAGCCATAACAAAACGAATGCAATTGCAGGCGAGCATGCGCACGACATGGAGAGGAAGCAAAAGAGCGGCAGCCTCTGCTCCCACGGCGCAAGGGGATCCGGGCGCACGGATTCCTGGCTGGGGTGGCTCGAAACCCCCGCAAACAGTTGGGTCGGCAAAAGTCAACCGTGGCAATCTGCAGTGGGCACGGAGATGAGTTCCGGGAATGCGAAGGCACGAACTCCGGGGAAACAAACGCGCGGGGCCTCGGGCACGTAACAAGAGACAGACTCGGAGGGAGATGGGAAGCCAAAAAACGAATCCTTGGCCATCGTTCCCTCTTTCCACCCACATGCATCCCAGGATCAAGGTCACAAAGGCCTTGATGACCACTGTTTGTTTTCATCAGTATCATTAGAGAATTGATTAACTACACTGGATGCGAGTCTTTCTTTTGTTGAAAGCTCTGCCTTTGCCAGCTCGGATACACTTACAAATCCACAAAGTATACATGGTAAATGGGACCTATACGGGTAGGTGCAAGGAGCCCTCGCCCGTGATCTCCTGAGGAAGAAGACCATCCTTCACCTGCCTGTTTAGACACGAGCTTTAACATGCACGTTTCGAGGCTCAGATTTAAAATGGACCGAACACCACTACCATTTGAGAAAAGATCAACACATTCCACAGATACACCACAAAAGGTCGATTCACAGTCTTGTACAAGTCCAAATGAGCAGTCACAGTCATACCAGGTACACATACATGTATTCCTCATGTGTACATCCTGACGAGTTGGGGAAGGTTGAGACCATCTCCCTCGTGGCACCAAGTGCAGGATATCCCAATGGCTGCCCATCGTTTACCTACAGTGAATGATCTGAAAGGCAAGAACCTGTGCATTCACCGGATAAAGAAAACCAAGCCTAAGGAATCCTTTTCCACCTTGAGCAGCAGTAGCTTCAAAATCCGTTTTAAAACTCGATCCAAAAACGGAAGCCAAACTCGCAGTCTTCTTTGAGTTAACAACAGGCGTTTTAAGGCCATTTTCCCTGCTAGAGCGGGGCTTAGCCTTGCGGTCCCAATGACAATGTTCTCCATTTTGCCCTATTTTCTGCATCTCCCCTTGTTAACCCCCTTGCCCGCATTTCTTCTTCCACCATCTTTAGCCAATTCTTTCTCGGTCTTCCCCGTCCTCTACTTCCTTCTACATTCATTTCCATCACTCTTCTCAACCAGTCACTTTCATCCTTCCTCAACACATGACCAAACCATCTCAACCTGTTCCTCTTCACAGCATCAATCACAGGCTCTATTCCCATCATCTTTCACAATTCATCATTTGTCTTCCTCTCTCTCAACTGATTAATATCTCAACTTAATTAATATCTCAATCTCTCAACTCAAGTTAACCTGATTAATGTATTGAACTCGAGTTGTTTCCGCTTTTCCGTGCAACTGTTGCAGCATCCCTTGAAAATAGCGGAAGTGTTTGCAGCAACAAGTAGGGGCCCTCAAGACAATGGCAGCAGCATGTCTCCAGCATGTGAAAATATTACACGAACGAACCGCATACAAAAAATGGCCAAAACGACTAAGATGCTCCTCGGACACGCCGGAGGCCAAACTTGGGTAAAGGGAGACGATTATTGAGTCGGTCTTTCTTTGCCTTTCCCTAATTAGTAGCTGGGTCCAGGTGAGGCTGGAATTTCAGGCCAAACAATAACCAAATACAATCAGCTGCGAGACCCATAATTTTCCTAACGGGGCAACACTATCAAGCCACAGAAAGGCAAAACAAACACGACGCAAAATCGGCTTAAACTGTGTGTGATCCTGTCCTGCTTGTGGACAACTGTACCGACATGGACTAGAAATATACAATCGGCAAAAGAGGGACCCACACAGGAGCAGGTACGGAAGACGGAGCGTGGAATCAAACGAGACGGAATGTTGGGACAAAGGAAGGACATGGAGAATGTTGCACCCTCATTATTCGAAGGGATAAATAAATTAACCAGGAAATTGAGGTAGTCTTGTGGCATGGTGGAACCAATTGTGGTACCATGGTTGACTTGAACTCCATCCCCACCTCACCAGCTCTCTCGCGGAACAGCATGTTGACACGTAGGGGTAATTTGTCAAATAAAAATCGTCAAATAAGTTGGGATATTTTTATTTTAAAACAATCGGTACTTTCACACCACCCAGTTTCTCCCCTTAAAATCAGCAGACAAGGCTTCCATAACCGGGAATTGGAACGATCACGGACAATGCTTCCGATACAAAAGGACCAGTTGTGACCGAAAACCTAATCAATGTACAAAACCAGCATCCAAACGAGTAGCTCATCCTCACACTGGGATAGCACCCATAAAGTGACTCCAGGTGCTGCCACGAGGGCTCGTCGTTCCATAGTGGCACAAATCCACGTTGTATGTTCCATCGTTTCACAAATAGCTGTGACAATGTGATATTGATAGGACGAGGGAGCAGACGCCGATACCTACACGCTCTACTGACATTGTAGATTTTTCAGGAATCTTCAGTGATGAGTTTCATTTCCTCTCGGCCCGCTTCGCCCAGAAGGGAAAGGAGTTTACAATAAGCTTGTCTGCACACAGCACAGAACAGAACAATCACAAACTCAAAGCGTTCGACAAACAACCTCAAACAGTGCGCCTCAGTGCATGTGCAAATTCATGCCTGTGAGAGTGATCTCGTCCCCGACCAAGGTCATGCTCCCTGCGGTGCAGCGCTGCGGTCAGTTTCGGGATTAGCTCCCGTACGAAACTGGGACTGTGCGCGGCTACCGCCTCCAAGACAGAGTGCAGCTTCACCTCATGTGTGTGTTCATACTCTGCCACGAAGTCCCTGCAAACATGAATATACGATCAGCACGAATCATGGCTAAAACAACAGCAGACTACCTGGTACTGCAGCTGCATTTAGGATTCCTGTCGCCGAGACCACTTTCATTAAAAAAAAGAAGCTGCTGCTTCCTCTCAAACCGATGGTCGGCTGTGTCCTTAAACAACAACACAACAAATTTCGAGAGTAATCACAACTACATAATGAATGTGCCGTTGACTGCCTCCACTCCCTCCACTCCAAATAAAACAACATTCATTCACGTTGGATGCAACCAAACGTACGTGGCTGCTAGGTTGGCATCATTGATCGGGGCATCACTTTGGCACGGATGCAGTGACCCCTGTGGGTTCAGGGCAGGAATTTGGAATTTGGGCAGTGTGCCGATAACAAACAGCTCACCGACTGTTTGTGAAGGACACCGTGGGATTTACATATACATCGACGAATCCCCGTCTGCGAAACACCATACACCAGGGTGACAGTTTGAAGCTCGGTTGGGATTTGAACCTGAGCTCGATAACTCAGAGGCGAGCAGGAAACAGGGTGAACAAGCGTTACACCTAGGTCCCCCGTCGGTGAAGTGATGTGAGTTGACAAAGTGGAAGACGCAGAAAACATGGAAGAGTCGATAATATTTGCGAGTGGGTTGGAGACACACCCACACACCAGATTAGAAGTTAGTAGTTCGTTTATTTTTCAAGATATTCCGCTCACAAGGTTCAGACATATATGGTGGCGGCCATCTTGGATTTTGACGTGGCGACCCAATTTTCAATAGCGTTCTTCCTTATGCCTAGATACACCCACACACCAGATTAGAAGGTAGTAGTTCGTTTATTGTTCAAGATATTCCGCTCACAAGGGTACGCACGCACGCACGGACGGACGGAAGCACGCACGGACGCACACACGGACGGAGGGTAAAACCATAGTCCCCCTTTCGCTCCGCGGTGCGACGGGGGACAATAAAAGCACACTGATAATGATACTGTACCTGTGCCACTGTACCTGCTCCACTGTCTCCCGATTCCTCCCCCACAATGAAATCAAATAGATCAATTTACAGACTGAATTAATGTGGTGTTGGTAAAGCACCGGCATAGTGGGCCAAATGGCCTTCTCCTGTGTGCAATTTGCATACATGATAAAATGGTCATATAGAGCCACCTTTAGAGGCCATTTTTCCCTGCAGAGCAGGGGTTGGCCTTTTTCGGGCACCGTGGTCCCCTTTGCGAAGCAATGTTTTATGGCCGGATGCCCTTCCTGCCGCCAACCCTGTTATTCGCCTCTTGCGACAAAAAAATTAGGAGGGAATTACCAGTGAACTGGTACTCAATTTGCCGACCTCCGAAGGATGACAGGCTGAGTCAACCCCCCTGGCGTTAATTGAGCGATCGACCGGGATTCGAACCCAGGATCCTAGAATCCCAAGCCGGCACCCTAACCGCTAAGCCAACACCAGGCTAGGTAATCTGCAGTATGGTGGTGGTAAATATCGATTGTGATGTAAATCGTAATGCTTGGGTTGGTAATCGTGGCGGGTATATCAAGGTGCGGTTGCTCACCGCAGGCTCTGCAATGGTTCGCCAGGTGGGAGAGAGCTTGGTTCATTCCTGCAGCTCTCCAATAACCCACGCAAAATCTCCACGCATTGTAAGCGACCTACAGACATGACAGGAACACGCATGCTAATCAACATGATGTACAGTTTTTGATGTCATCAGGTGTATGAACATTCATTGATCCTGGTGTGTCATGAGCTTCACTTGTGATAAAGGTCATGATGAAGTCAAATGATCATTCGGTGCAGCCTTTCTCCATGAAAGAGGTACACAGCAAATGCACCACATGGTGGGGACGTCTAACTCACCGAGATGATGTACCATTCATCACATGCACAAACGGCCTGTCATGGGAGGTTACAAGATGCTAATACAAGTGCTAGATGCAGACTGAGCGGTTTAAACGTGATCCCCAACGGGTGTTATTGCCAATCATTAGGTTTTAACTCCTATTTCAGACTCTGTGTCATAATGGTTAGAGCACCCACTCTGAGTTTAGGTCAGCAGTTCGATTCTAACTCTAGCGAGTCATATCACACTTGAAAGATGGTGGCATCCATGGGTGGGGAAGAGTCCAAGGGGGGTTTTTGCAGCAAAACATCAACCAACATGGAGATCAAAGAATATAAATCTGCCATTTGGTGGAAATCTGAAAAGCCAGATGTTTACACCTCACCATTTCCCCTCACTCAAGGTAATATCTCTGGGAAGAATTAGTTACAACCTGTGTTCAGGACCAACACAAAGGTGGTGGGGAAAGGATGTTTTTGTTATGCGTATTATTATATTAATATTTTGTATTAATGTTAATATTATTATTTCAAGCAGGAATTCGTGGAAATTCCGCATAATGTACAATATCGCTTCAAGTCCTCAATTCACCCGAAAAACCCTAAAGCCTCAACACCCCCTCTCCCAGCTATCTGTCCTCCCACCCCCAACCCTGTCCTCCACTTCGTCTTTATTCCTGCTTGTTAGGAACAATTTTAGACAAATTTAGGATTTAGGATTTAGACAAAACCGTCCATTACTAGGTAGAGAAGGATGAAACAATACCACTCCTCTCTCCAGGTCTTTAAAACAGCTGTTCATCACCATCTCATATATTCCCTCATCCAAAACCATTACCGTTTATACCCCCGTTAATACACCCAAATCCACCTTTTTCAAATTCCGACTTCTTTCTTGAAATTCCTTGCAGTGTCCATTTGTTTTATACCATGTATGTAACCACCTCCTTTGCTCCCCCCCCCCCCCCCCGCCTTCTCCCTTCCACAGATCTCCCCATGTCCCGTTCCCTACTGTTTTTGTGCTTCCCTCTCTCACCCACTCTTGTCTCCCGCTCCATACATCATATGTTACATGTGTTAGCTCTATATAACTCTCATGTAAGAGCCTCAACTTAGCATAAAAAACGTGATGGATAGATTGGGTGTATAACAAGGATGAATAGATTCAAATTTGGTGACGATCTGGATGCAGATGTGGTAATTAAAATTTCTTTTTTTTATTGATTCTTTGCCATTGAGAAATGGGACCAAAAACGATATAATGTACAGTATAGCATGATACCGACGGACCCCGCTATTCGCGGAATTCGCGGTTCATAAATTGCGACGTTTCTCGATTCGCGGAAAAATGTCCGCTGCTGTGTTCCACGAAATGGTATTTTTTTTTTCCCCTATTCGCGGCCATGTTCCGCGAATTCGCGTTTTCAAGGGCGCAAAAAAAAATTCATGAGCCGCTCGCTTGACACATTTATAAAACCAAGCTTTCCCCAACCATGCAAAAAGCAGCTGGACATGCGCAAAAAAACCCCCATCTTCTACGACCCGCGAGCCTGACCTGCTGTGTCATGTGTTTTCATGGCTTTTGTGGCCACAAATTTTAGCTGGACTATAATCGAGAGCTTCATGGGATATCCCACCAGATGTGTAAACAAGTCAACTCTGAATTATACAATGCAAACGCTTCATTAAATCGATTACAGTTTGCAATTTACAGTAAAGCATCATCAGAGATGTTACACAATGAAAATGCTTCGGGGGATGTTCCATCAGCTACGAAAACATGTCAACCCCGCAAATCATAGAATGCAAATGGCTTCATTAAATCTATTATGTATTGAAATTAGCAGATAGGCACAATACCCACAATGCTCGCAATCCTTCATATACAGACTGTCGTCCCGTTCTCGTCCCGTTGCTTTGACCTGTGTTTAATTTGCTCTGTTCATCGTTCAATAATGGCTCCCAAGTGCAAGACCAGTGCCAGAGATGCGTCGACTACCAAGAGGCAGAAGAAAGTCATGAGCCTTAGCCAGAAAATGAAGCTGCTCGACCGGCTTTCGAGAGGACAGAGTGCGGCCTCTGTGGGCAGGCATTATGGCGTCAACGAAGCCATCGTTTGCTACATACGGAAGAACGAGAAGGCGATTCGTGACAGTATTTCAGTGAGCACTGTATCGAGTACAAAGGTGGTCACCCATGTTCGGGATGTCCACATAGAAAGGATGGAGAAAGCTCTCAGCATATGGATCGAGGACAATGTGCAGAAAAGTATGCCTTTAAGTAGACCTCTCATTCACGAAAAGGCCAAACAAATTTAGGATCATCTGTGTGGCGCAGGTGGTGCCAGCACGAGTGATGCGCCGAGTGATGATGGTACGAGCAGCACGACTTCATTCACTGCAAGCAGGGGATGGTTCCATCGTTTCAAAGGGCGGTACTGTCTCAAAAATGTGAAGCTCTCAGGGGAGCATGCGCCCGCGGATCAAGAGGCGGCAAAAGCGTTCCCTGCTCAACTCGCGAGGCTGATCGAAGAGAAGGGATATCTCCCAGAGCAGGTGATCAATGCTGACGAGACTGGCCTCTTCTGGAAAAAGATGCCGACGAGAACTTTCATCTCGAAACGTGAGGCGACAGCATCGGGATTCAAGGCTGCCAACGACCGGGTATCTCTTCTCCTCTGTGCAAACACAAAAGGGGACCTTATGCTGAAACCCATTATGTTGTACCGTTCCCTGAACCCGCGTGCTCTCAAGGGCAAGAACAAGCAAACTCTGCCGGTGTTTTGGAGGGCCAACAGGAAAGCCTGGGTGACGGCAGCAATCTTCCTGGACTGGTTCCATAATTGTTTCGTCCCTCAGGGGGAGAGGTACATGGTGGGCAAAAACCTGGCGTTCAAGGTTCTCTTACTCCTGTCCACCCCGCAAACCTGGACGTGGCTCACCCGAATGTCGAGGTGATCTTCCTGCAGCCAAACACCACCTCTCCTCATTAACATCAAAACACTTTTTTGACACTTTAATTGCATCCGCCATGTGTGAAAACCTATGTGTAGGTACCAAAATCATCCTTCTAGCTTGATTCTATCAAAAGTTATTGCTGATTTTCTATTTGAACCAAGGTAGAAAATCAGCCATCTTGGATTTATGCAAATAACGGAAATTCCCCAAAGTTGCTGCAGCGGCAAGAGGTGGTTCTGTCATATATACCCCTTAACCATTACTAATCCACCAAAAAACCTTATAGTACCAACAATTTCCGGGTTTCATGTCCTGGAAACTGGACTACATCCAGCCACTCGACCAAGGTATGATTTCAACGTTTAAAACGTATAACACCCGTCACACCTTTCACCGCATTTTGGATGCAATGGAGTCTGACCCAGGGCTCACCATCGGGCAGTGTTAGAAGGATTTCAACATTGCCCACTGCATTGGTGCCATCAAGGAGTTGCTGGATGAGGTGAGAGCCTCCACCATCAACACGTGCTGGCACAACCTGTGGCCACAGGCAGTCAGAAGCTTTACTGGCTTACCCGATAACACTAAGGAGAGGCATGTGATTGTCGGGTTGGCACGGCAGTTAGGAGGGGAAGGATTTGATGACCTGCAGCCTGAAGAGTTGGAGGATCTCATCGCCTCACATGGCGACAACCTCACCGAGGAGGAGTTGGAGCCATTATAACGGTTTCTGAGGAGGAGGAGGTGGGCAGTGATGAAGAGGTGCCGAGGTCTAACCTCACAGTCCAGTTCCTGGGCGAGTTGCTGCATGGTATGCGGGGGCTTGTCGACAAGTTGGTAGATGCTGGCCCTAGTCATGGAGAGGTACCTCAAGTTCAAGAGGGGCTTGGATGATTTGCTTCTCCCTTACAAAGAGCTGCCTCGAAACCTGCGGCAATCTGCCAGGCAGCTCTCCATTACCCATTTCTTCAGCCCTGCTCCCTCCACCTCAACACTACCAGCACCCTCCTCTCCTGCCGCCGTCTCGGTGTCCTCACCAGCGTCCTCACCAACACCCTCAACTGCTGCCTCTCCCTCAGTGCACCACGTTGCAGGACTATCATTTGGGTCATCCTCAGAATTTGAGGAATTAATGGGATTTCAAATCATCACCATCATCATCATCATCATTTGAAAGTTGCGTGTGTTTGTAAAATAAAAATTCTAAACGGTACATGATGGACTGATGGTGTTGTGTTTTTTTTTACTTTCACGGTAAGGTATGGTTAAGCACTTTTAATAAACTGTAAGCGCATTCCTTCAATAAATTGGAAATGGTACCTGGTGTTGTCGGGTTTGTTTTTTTTGCAGGCTTTTTATTGTAAAACTGTAATCGTGCAGTTGAAAACGTTTTAAACTCTAAAAAAAAATTCCTCTATGAATCGGGAACCACCGGGAACCTAACATATCCCCCTTTTCCCCATTGAAACAATGCCGTGGCATACATTCACAGGATTTTCATCGACCTTCGCGGATTTTCATCGACTTTCGCGGATTTTCATCGACCTTCGCGGATTTTCATCGACCTTCGCGGATTTTCATCGACCTTCGTGGATTTTCATCGACCTTCGTGGATTTTCATCGACCTTCGCGGATTTTCATCGACCTTCACAGATTTTCATTGACCTTCGTGGGTTTTCATCGACCTTCGTGGGTTTTCATCGACCTTCGTGGGTTTTCATCGACCTTCACGGGTTTTCGTCAACATTCGCGGCTTTTGTCTAGCCATTTCCGGGACTTTCATCGATCTTCGAGGATTATCTTCGACATTCTCGGGATTTGCGTCACCATTCGCGGTTTGGTCCTCTCTATTCGCGGATTTTCGTGACTCAGGAACCTATGCCCCCTTTTTCCATGAAATAATGCTCCCCTATTCACGGGTTTCGCTATTCGCAGATTTTTCAGGAACGTATCCCCCACGAATAGCGGGGTCTGACTGTATTTCAAACAGTTGTGGACAGGTTACGACACAATTAGGTGGACAAGTTGGTTAGGCGACAAGAACAAGCCAATTAGATTTTCGTTATGGCCTGGATGCAGATCTGGCCTATTAGTGGGTACAAAAGAAAAACTGTTCAGCAGAACTTTAATATATTGGACGGACTACCCATGGAGAATATTTTATTCATAACTCTGATGTTATAGGTCAGAAGGTATGGCAGAAAAAAGTTTAGACATCTTTTCTGAAACCACATAACAAAAAAAAAAGGAAAGTTGGCATATATATAAACAACTCCATATTGGGTATATAGGGTGATAATGAGGACATCATCCGTGAAGTGGCATTCCAGCCATAATTGGTTGAGTTGAAATATTTCTAAAAAATCAGAAATTTCATACATCTGATCAACAACCCGATGTTAGTGAAGCACATTTATGATGTCACTGATCATGTGGTCCGGTGGTCATGTTGGATTGAAAATAAAAACGTAAAAAAATATTCTCCAGAACCACTTACCAGATCGATCATGTGGTCCAGTGGTCATATTGGATAGAAAATAAAAACGTAAAAAATCTTCTGCAGAACCACTTACACACATATGATCAACTAGCAATGGGGAATAGAGTTCAGAATTTTGTTTTTCATATTCATTGAGGCAAGTTAGCCTTTATGTGCACAAAAGGGGTCGTTAAACATCATCAAGAAACTTCAGATAATGGCAATGTACAGTACCTATTGAAAGTCTACACCCCCTTTCAAAATTTTCACTTTTTGTTGCCTTATAGCCTGGAATTAAAATACATTAAATCAGACTTTTTTCCACCTTTATTTACACATCGTAACCCCTTCCAAGTGAGAAATAGATTCAACAAATTTCAGAAAATTAATTAAATATACAAAACTAGAATATCTTGGTTGGATAAGTGCCCACCCCCCTTATAATAGCAATTGTAAATTAGCTTGAGTGTAACCAATCACCTTCAAAATCACACACCAACTTAATTGGCCTCCACCTGTGTTAAATTGTAGTGATTCTGATTATTTCAGAATAAAATCAGCTATCCCTGTGGGTTCTGTCTGCTGGGTAGTGCATTTTACAGCAAAGACTCAACCATGAGCACCATGGAGTTTTGAAAAAACCTCCGGGATAAAGTTGCGGAAAGGCACAGATCAGGGGATGGGTATAAAAATATTTCAAAGGCCTTGAATATCACTTGGAGCACACTCAAGATAATCATTAAGAAGTGGAAGGTGTATGGTACCACCAAGACCCTGTCTAGATCAGACCGTCCCTCTAAACTGGATGACCATGCAAGGAGGAGACTGATCAGAGAGGCCACCAAGAGGTCAATGGCAAATTTGAAAGAGCTATCAGGCCTTTATGGCAAAGACTGGTGACTGTTTGTATGTGACAACAATATCCCAAGCACTCCACAAGTCTGACCTGTATGTTAGGGTGGCAAGAGGGAAGCCATTACTCAAAACAGCCCACCTTGAGGCCCGTTTGAGATATGCAAAAAAACACTCTGAAATAATGTGGAAAAAGTTTTGTGGTTTGACAAAACCAAGATGGAACTTTTTGGCCTAAATACAAAACGTTATGTTTGATGTAAAACCAACACAGCACATCACCCAAAGAACACCATCCCCACTGTGAAGCATGGTGGTGGCAGCATCATGTTATGGGGATGTTTCTCAGCAGGGACTGGGGAATTAGTCAGGATAGAAGGGAAAATGGATGGAGCAAAATACGGAAAAATCCTGGAGGAAATTCTGCTGCCCTCTGCAAGAAAACTGAAATTGGGACGGAAGTTCACCTTTCAGCACAACAATGACCCGAAGCACACAGCCAAAGCTACACTGGAGTGGCTAAGGAACAAAAAGATAAATGTCCTTGAGTGGCCCAGTCAGAGCCCCGACCTAAATCCAATGGAAAATCTGTGGCATCACTTGAAGATTTCTGTCCATCAACACTCCCCACACAACTTGACTGAGCTTGAACAGTATTGTGCAGAAGAATGGGCAAATAATGCCCAATGAAGGTGTGCAAAGTTGGTAGAGACCTATCCCAACAGACACACAGCTGTAAATTCTGTCAAAGGTGTTTCCACCAAGTATTAATACAGTAGGTGGGGGGGGGGGGGGGGGGAGGGGGTGGACACTTATCCAACCAAGATATTCTAGTTTTGTTTTTTCAATTAATATTCTGAAATTTGTAGAATTTGTTTTTCACTTGGAAGTCGTGGGTTACGATGTGGAAGTAAAGGTGGAAAAAGTCTGATTTATTGCAATTTAATTCCAGACTATAAGGTAACAAAAGGTGAATATTTTGAAAGGGGGTGTAGACTTTCTATAGGCACGGTATGTGCATGAATGATACGGCTATATGGGCCATAGTAGTAGCTTGTTGAGTTAAAGATGGTATTTTTGTTCAAAGGAGCATGTGAGGTGAGACTGTGCAGTTTCCTGAGTGCCATTCTAGTTATGTTTGTTTTATGATTAACTTTTGTCCTCTTGCAATCTTTAAACTTCGAGTTCACTAAACATGCTTTTCATGTTTTATGGTCATCTGCCTACTTCAAAACAATTTATAAGAAAGACGTGTTAGTAAGAAAAGAAAAAGAGGGGGAAGCAATCGTGCAGTTGAGAGGACGTGGAACTCACTTCGTGGCTCCTGGGTGAGCAGGAGAACACGCAGCAGGGATGGCAGCACATGCTGCTCACAGGAAACAAGATCAGCAGGAGGAACGGTGCGTGTGACTTGCTGAATAAACGACAGTGTGGCCGAGAGGTTCGATGGAGTACTGGTGCCGCTGATCGGCAGGAAGTTATTCCTGTTTGCAAAAGAAAAGAATAATATGCGTTTACATTTCTTTTAGGGTATTTACTACGTGATGCGAATATAAAATAGGTGCACCACAGTATTATAAAACGGGGGACGTGTGTAGTAGCGTTTAGACCAAAGGCACTTGCATTAGAAAACAGCAAACCTCAAACGGACCTCTGATTCATCAAAAGGCAAAGCAAATGTACAGTCGTCTGACTGGCATGGGTGGGGTTGCAAACTTGAGTGATGCGGGTACCAGTGGCATCAGTTCCTTCCAAGCGAGCAGGGGATAGTTTCACTGCTTCAAGGAGTGGTATGGTCTCAAAAATGTAAAGCTAACAGGTGAGCATGCCTCAGCGGACTACAGGGCAGCTCAAAGTTTTCCTGCTCCACTCGTGCGGCTCATGGAGAAGAAGGAGTATGTACGAGAGTAGGTCTTCAATGCAGACAAGACTGGCCTGTTTTGGAAAAAGATGCCAACGCGAACTTTTATCTAGAAGCGCGAGGGTACAGCATCGGGGTTCAAGGTCGCAAAGGACCGGGTATCTCTTTTTGCACCAACGCCAAAGGGGGTCTGCATTGTCAAAAACAGAATGTTGTACCGTGCCCTGAATCCGCGTAATCACAAGGGCAAAAAACAAGTACTCTGCCTGTATTTTAGAGGGCCAACAAAAAAGGTGTGGGTAACAGCTGCCATCGTCATTGATTGGTTCCACAACTGGTTCGTCCCTCAAGTGGAGAGGTACCTTGCAGAAAAGAACCTCCCCTTCAAGGTGCTCCTGCTGGTGGACAATGCTCCTGGCCATCACGAGACCTGCAGGTGGCCATTCAAATGTCAAGAGGTACTGCTCCTGCCACCCAACACCTCCTCCCTGATCCAACCACTCAACCGATGGGCGATTTTAATATTTTAAACGTATTATAGCTGCCACACCTCCGTCACATCTTGGATGATATGGAGTCTGACTCTTACATGACCGTTGGGAAATGTTGGAAGGAGTTTAACATAGCTCACCGCATCAGCGCCATCAAAGACTCGCTGGGCGAAATCAAAGACTCCACCATTAACGCTTGCTGGCAAAATCTATGGCCACATGTAGTTGAAGACTTGAAGTTTTCCCAACATCACAAAAGAGAGGCAGACAATTGCCGATTGGTATGGAGGGTGGGAGGAGAAGGTTTCAAAGATATGGAGCCTGAGGAATTGGCGGATATCGTCACTTCACGTGGTGAAGAGCTGACTTTTTTTAAGGTTGAAGGCTCCATTCACGGACTATATAGTCCTCATCAAGGCAAGGCCTTAAAAGAACGACATTGATAGAAAAGTGAAGAAAGAGAGAATAGTCTGAGAGTTTTTGAGGAAGTAAAAAAATCTGCTTTTGGAAAAGGGGGAAGCTCATAAGTATTTGGAAAAATATGAAAAGGTAAAGGGTTCTAGTTTGGCAGTGGAGGGGAAGAAACAAACATCATAACGGGCCACACCTGATTGTCGGGTATTTTGTGGTCTCGCTAATGGTGGAGGTACACAAGCAGAAAGTTCTTCGGAGCAGAAACCAAAGTAATATCTGTAGAAAATAGAAAGAGCCAACTTTGCGGCGTAATTTGAGCGGGCCAAATTTTGGGATCAGATTGGGAGAGTTGATAAGTCGGATTACTTTGGATTCAATTCTGTCCAGTAAGTTTGTGGAGCTAGAACCTCCCCAGATGTGAGAGCAGTACTCTCTACAAGGCCTAATCAACCCTTTATATCGTTGAAGCAACAGTTCAGAGGAGAAGAATCTTTGACATCTGAACAGGACTCCCAGTTTCTTTGAGGCAGACTTAGCTACTTGCCTAGTGTGGACTTCAGCATAAATTTGATGTTAGGGTAATACCTACTAGGTTTATTGTAATACATGGTGTAATTATCGAGCTTTCAAAGGAGATTGCAGAGTTGAGTGGAGTTTTAGAGAAAGAGATGGGAAGTAATTGTTTTTAGAAGCATTAAACTTAACTTGATTACATTTGCCCCACTGGGAAAGTTAGGTAGGGCCTAATGTTGGCTTAACGGTTAGGGTGCCGGCTTGGTATCTGAGGATCCTGAGTTCGAATTCCGGTCGATCGTTGAATTAACGCCAGGGGGGTTGACCCAGCCTGTCATCCTTCCGAGGTCGGCAAATTGAGTATCAACTCACTGGTAATTGGGGCATTGCATCAGTGGCACTAACGCGCTGATAGAAAAATGATGCAACTAGTAGTCACAGGCTGCATACGAAACAACTGGGAAAGCTTGTCAAAAGCAGAATTTCAAGAAGTGGCTGTGATGAAACGAGATGTAGATCAAGTGAGGGAAAATGGGGCAGATGGGAAAAACATAGTGGAATGTAATGCCGAGTCATCAGCATACGTGTGCAATGTGCATTTGGTTATATGTAGTCATTGATAAAAATAAGGAAGTGTGTTGGAGACAGGGCAGAACCCTGAGGGGCACTGCTGTTGATAGGGAAGGAGGGAGATGTTGAACCATCAACAATTACAGAGATAGAGTGGTGGGAGGGAAAGCTCGACATGAGAGAGCAGAGTGAAGGAGGAAAGCCAAAAGAGGGAAGCTTGGATAATGGATATCAGACCCTGATGCCAAACTCTGTCAAAGGCTTTTGAGATATCAAGGCCTACAACAAAGGATTTCCCCAAAGTCTGTCAGAGAAGAGGCCCAGACATTTGTAATGTAAGAAAGGATATCACCTGTAGATCTTATGTCTGATCGAGATTGCCCCGATGATGATGATGATGATGATGGTAGATCTTGCCTTGCGGAAACCATATTGATGGTCAGATAGAAGACTGAGATTCAAGACACTTGAGGAAATGGGAATTGAGAAGATATTCAAAGACTTTGGAAATAGTAAAAGTCAGAGCAATATGACGGTAGTTGGAAGGGTAGCCAAATAAATAAATAACATCCTCCAGCGCCCGGCATTTCTGGGGTGGCTTCGTCGCCCAGCGATGCCACCGTGCAGCACATAGACGGTATTGGGAAGGAGAGGTGTACAATAATTGATTGATTAATTGCATAATTAAAATAAATAAATAATAATCGTAAAATAATTAATTTCTTAATCAATTGGCTGACGGCATACCTAAACCACCAGTGTTTCATCCGAAGCTGTAATCTTCTGAAAAATAATTAAATAAATAATCAAAAATTAAATAAGTAATCAAAAATTAAATAATTAATTGACTAATCAATAAATGATTAAACAATAAATCAAATATATCCTTTATAGCCACATCACTTCATCACTGTCGTATCCGAATATCAGAAGTAAAAAATAAATTAAAAAAACCACAAACGAGTCTCCTGAAAATATCATAATGTCATGTGATTCTGAAGCAAGGCCAAAGTACCTGACGGCAATTAAGAGATGCTTGAGGAAGTGATTTGAGCTCAAATGAGACCGCCTCTGACTTGCCAACCTCAAGGCCTCAAGAAAGGGACTCGATGACTGGGGTCCGGATAGCTCAATACGTGGTGGCCAAGCCCGAAACAGATGTTCTTTGACAAGTGATTGGAGCTGCTGCTGCAGGTAAGGTACCTGTGGAAGCACTGCAGAAATGCCCTATAGAATGGGAATAGGGGAAATTAATATCTCAGGGAAACATAAACCAAATGAGATATTGTCATCATCAACAACTTCAGAACTAAACAAGAAAATAACAAATTATGCAATTACCTGAAATCATAAATAACTAGTCATGCGCTTTTTATAACTGTGGGCAGTCATGGCCGGGTCCCCAAGCCGCTCCACTTTGATGCAACCCAGCTTTGATCGGACATGTGACCCTTGATGTCCTCTTTATACAACTAAATTCAGAATTGGATTAAAAAACAAATCAACTAAAAATATTGAAAAAAAGACATAAAATATGCCTGCCAGACCATGTGACCTATGAATAATTACTAAACTATATTCTCGAAGACTCGATCATGTGTGTGAAGTTTCACATCAATTGAGTAAGCTGTTCTGGAGAAGATAAAATTTAATGTTTATTCTTCAAAAAATTATAGCTGCCAGACCATGTGACCAATGAAGTATAAATTTATACTCTATGTTCCCCAAGGCTAGTAGATCATGTGCATGAAGTTTTGTATCGACCAGTAAGCCGTTCTGGAGAGGGGGGATTTTTGAAGGTTTTTGTTTTCAATCCAATAAGACTGCCAAACCACATGACCGATGGCGTCATAAATTTAATTACGTCTACCAATTTATCCCTACATCACCCACAATAATTTTCGTATTGATTGGATAAAGATTTAGATGTATCCAATTTTGGATGGCATTGAACTTCACTTATGACATAATCGTTAACAAGACTGATTCCCCATGGGGAGAACTTGACATGTGCCAAGTTTTAATTTTTTTCATGAAGTGGTTTCAGAAAAGAAGAGATCCAAAGTTTTTCCCTTTTTCCAATAATGACTGCCATATCACGTGACCTATGACGTCATAGTTATCATCTTTATAAATCTCCATGGGTCGTCACTCGTGGAAAATTTTGTGTCAATCTGACAAGCGGTTGCAGAGAAAATTAATTTAAAATAAATATACGGGCAAGACGTGGCGGAAGTATAATATAGTATAGAACTAGAATGGCACTCTGTAGAGTGCATACCTTCACCAGGCTGAACACTTTACGTTCTGTCTTCCACTAATGTGTCGGTATGGATGTGGACCTGAACCAACATCTAATCACTTGTTCTTGTCACCTACAAAACTCATCCACATAGTTTTGTCATAATTATTCCAAAACTTTTTGAAATATCATGCTATATATCGTTTTTGGCCCTATCACTCAACCGTGAAGAATCGCTTTCCTTTTTGGGAAATATCCTGTTCACAAACAGAGACAGACAAACAGACAGACAGAGACACAGACAGACAAACGGGGTGAAAACAAACTCCTCCCACCTTCGGTGATGGAGGTAAAAATTAAAGTGAAGAAAATCAATGGGGTACCAGCCTGCAAGGTTACGTTAGGTTCAGCCGTTACACAATACTTTTCTGTTGGCACGACAACCTTACATGGGGCCATGCCCTCAAAAACCACCCGTCTATTTAGTATGGATGAGGGAACCGTGAATAGTTATTGGCTAAAACCGGAGCCAATCATCGGGGGACAACTTCCCGTCTAGCCATGCTTATACCTCTCTCAGACCAATTCAGGAAGGGACATCAATGAGTTGATCAGAAACACTTCAAGCATTTAACAAGCACATTTATTTACATTCACCAACCAGAGGCTACGGAACACACTCATTCACAATCACAAGCAAAGAAAAACATATAAAAGATACTAAACAAAGAGCCTATCTTAACGCATGTGTAGTCCACTAAATCATCCTCGAGGATGCGGGGAGGGGGGGGGGGAGTGAAGGGGGATGTTTGAAGGGGGGAGGGAGAGAGGGGAGGCAGAGGATTATGGTTTGGAATGACCCATTCACCGGATGCAGACAATGCAGGCCCTTATAAGTCCTTTGCCCCCTATTCATATTGGGAATGTATTTACTGAGAGCAAGGATGCGCTAGTTTGATAGACGCAGGTAGTTGAGAGCCAAATGGCTCAGTGGCTGGTGATGAGAAGGGCGCGTGCCAGGAGTTTGCAAGCTGCAGGTACCGTAAGCCTTTGCTCCAGAGATATGTGATGGCAGCTTCCTCATCCGACTGAGTCAAGCAGGCATGCAACATGCCACATCAGACAAGGTTGTTCAGGCAGCGAACACGCACTCAGACCAGGTTCCACGCTCGAGCAGAACTTTCTCCTCAGCTCCTTCAGTGGTGCTGCCTCAGTGCTCTCTCTCTCTCTCGTGGTCTCTCTCTCTCTCATGGTCTCTCTCCCTCTCTCCATCTCTCGTGCTCTCTCCCCCTCTCGTGCTCTCTCTCTCCCTCTCGTGCTCTCTCTCTCCCTCTCGTGCTCTCTCTCTCCCTCTCGTGCTCTCCCTCTCCCTCTCGTGCTCTCTCTCTCCCTCTCGTGCTCTCTCTCTCCCTCTCGTGCTCTCTCGTGCTCTCTCTCTCCCTCTCGTGCTCTCTCTCTCCCTCTCGTGCTCTCTCTCTCCCTCTCGTGCTCTCTCTCTCTCCCTCTCGTGCTCTCTCTCACCCTCTCGTGCGCTCTCTCTCCCTCTCGTGCTCTCTCTCTCCCTCTCGTGCTCCCTCTCTCCCTCTCGTGCTCCCTCTCTCCCTCTCGTGCTCCCTCTCTCCCTCTCTACCTCTCGTGCTCTCTCTCCCTCTCGTGCTCTCTCTCTCTACCTCTCGTGCTCTCTCTCTCCCTCTCGTGCTCTCTCTCTCCCTCTCGTGCTCTCTCTCTCCCTCTCGTGCTCTCCCTCTCCCTCTCGTGCTCTCCCTCTCCCTCTCGTGCTCCCTCTCTCCCTCTCTCGCTCTCTCTCTCCCTCTCGTGCTCTCTCTCTCCCTCTCGTGCTCTCTCTCTCCCTCTCGTGCTCTCTCTCTCACCCCCTGCAGGCCGTTTTGTGTTGGGTGTGGCAAGATGGCGTGCGCTCGTGTTCGTGTGCTTGTGTTGTTTTTTTGTCCCCCTCAACCCCCCCCCCCCCCCCCACACACATTCCTTTTTTTCCATCGTGCCTTTGTCGTGTCCCTATTTGTTACCACCTGTCCCTCTTTCCCCTCCCTTGAGACAGAGAGAGCGTGAGAGAAGAGACCAAAGGTGAGAGCAGACCCGTTCGGTTCAGTTTACCTGCTCCGTCGATGCTGTTTACCTTACTCGCGTTGTGAGAACTTTATTATTATTATATTTCGATTTTATTTAATTCGTGTCCTTTCCACCTGGTCAAGGTGGAAAGGTGAGACATCGCCGTTATGGCTCTTTCTTTCTCTTTCTCTCTCTCTCTCTCCCCTCGGAGTTTCTTCTCGCACACAGCTGCATTATATTTTGTCCAGAGTAGGCATGGCTTCGAGTCTTTCCCGCTCACTCGTGCATTTTTTGATTACTCCCTGGATCGTCCAAAGTTCAAGTAACTTCCAGACGGATCCACAGATAGACAATGTTTCCCCTCCTACTGTTGAAGCTGCTGTTATTTGAAAATAAAAGGTTTTCATGAGGTAGGAATAAAATAATCCAATCCCCTTTGTTCATTAATTATGTGTACTTTATCCGTTCGGGTTTTTTTACAGGGTAATTTCAGTCGAGGTTTTATCGTTAAGAATAATGACGATGAATGAAGGTTTTTAATGGGAGGTAGAAGAGGATATGATGAGGGAGATAAAAGGACAAACGGGGTGTTAAATTACAGGAGGTAAAGGGTTGAAACGTTATTTCGGAAAGGAAACAAGAAATGTGGAGATGAAGAAGGGCAAGGTATGGGATACTGGATGGATTACTGGATAAATTACTGGATGGTTACAGCATGGATACTGGATGAAGAAGGGGGAAGTCAGCTAAAGCCCCAACAACGCACATGCACCCCTTAACCCTCTAGCCACGGGGAGGGAATCTAACCCATGAATCTAATTAATGACATAGCTCGAGTGGGACCTATGTGTCTCTGGTATGCTTGGGGGTGCAATGGCAAAACCGTAACGAGATGTACAGACATCAATAAAAATTATAATTGCCGTCACTCCAACTATGCTACTCTTCCGTATCCAACACTTTTTTTTTTTCAGTAGAATTTCTCTTGAGGACGAACCTCAAATAATGAATCAGCGTTCTACGGGGCAGAGTAAGCGAGGTATTACTGTATAGTATATTTTGTTTGTTTGTTTTCCTCTCAAACAGTGCATTTTTTTCTTTTGTATACAAGATCGAGGCTCGTGAGAGAGCTAACATTAATCACACAGAAAGTCAAACCGACACAAACCAACACATAAAACACAAAATAAGGGGAGCGGTAGACAAGATGGGGAGAGAGGGCAAAGGACACAAACACAACATTTGAGAGCAGGGACATCGAGAGAACTGTGGGAGGGAGAGGGCTTGGGGGGAGGTGGGAGAGGTATAAAACATATGGACACTGCAAGGACTTCCAGGAAAGAAGTTGGAATTTCGAAAAAGTGTATCTAGGGTGAATTAGCGGGGGTAGAAAAGATCAAGGTTTTAGATGGGGGAAGATAAGAGATGGTGGTGAACAGCTGTTTTAAAGACCTGGAGGGAGGAGTGGGATTGAAGGGAGTGGGGGAGTTTGTTCCAGAGGCGGGAAAAAGGGGGAATAAAAGAGTGAAGGTGAGTAGAGAGCCTAGATTTTGGCAGTTTAACCATAAGAGGGTGGCTGGCAGATCTTGTGCGACCTGCAGGAATATTTGGGGGACAGAGCACAGAGAGAGCTGGGGGGGCAAGGCCGGAGAGGAGTCGGTAGAAGACAGAAAGACCACCAACCTGCCTGCGGTGAGTGAGTGAAAGGCCCTCGGAGTTAGCTTCATCGCAGGAGATTCCAATGATTCTGAAAGCTTTGGTTTCAACAGCGTGAAGCCGAGCTAGGTGTGAGGCAGGAGCACCAGCCCAGAGGGGGGAACAGTATTCCATTGAGCTGCGGATGAAAGCCTTGTATGTGGTGAGGAGCTCAGGTGTGCCAAGGAAGGACTTTGCACGACGGAGGATGCCCAGTCGGCGACTGGCTTTGGAGGCCAGATTTGAAATGTGGTTTTCCCAGGAAAGATCATAGCAGATAGTGAGACCCAAAAGCTTGAGCGACAGAACTTCTTGGAGAGGATTGTTGAGAAAGTGGATGGGAGGGTTGTCCAGACGGTCTTTTCGAAGAGACATAGTGAGAGTGTGAGATTTGTAAACAATTGAAAGATATGTTCCACTTGTTTGACCAGTCTGTGATTTTGTCCAGGTCTGCAGAGAGTGAAGAGGCTGCAGACTGCTGATCTGAGGGATGAGGAATGGAGCGGCAGAGAGTGGAGTCATCAGCAAAGAGATAGAGAGGATTTTCCAGAGAGTGAATTAAGCTGCAGAATTTATAATTACAAATAAATTACAATTACATTTTATAAAAATTACATGTAAAATTACAATAAATTACATATAAAAAATAAATTATAATTATAAATTTATAATTACAAGTAAGCTGCAGAATCAATGAAACAAATTTTTACATCAATACACAGCCAATCATGTATGGATGTCATGACATCACAGTGGCAGAGGGTATCAGAATTGCCCTTCCCCACCCCTCCCCCACTCCATCTTCAGTATTTGCATATAATAGCTTAATTCTACATAAATTTGAAAATTGTTGTGTAAGGTTTCTTTCACGGATTTGACGAGGTTTTATTTATTATCGGTGTCAGGTCTGCACATGCATGCTGAAATTGAAATAAAATGTGCAATGGACAACGATTACATTCTGTCGTATAATGATTGGAGCATCCGCTACGAGTCTGGGAGGTCGGTGGTTCAAACCCTGGCAGATTCATACCAGACAGATACCAAAGATTAAAAATGGTACATGTTGCTTCCTTGCTCCATTTTCAGCATTTAGATTTTAGAGGATAGAGTACAGACAAACACCCATGGGGAGGAGGGAAGTTCCCTATTATTTGCCCCACTGATTGCAGAAAGAAGAGCGACATCGTACGAGATGACATCCACTGGTACCCGTGCTCTGGAAGTGACGTCATTTCCCCAAGCTGAATGGCGATGTTTGAAGTCGAGCGCAGTGTTGTCTCATGAATATGTTTACAAGTGTGCGTGTGTGGTGTTTGTGCACGCAGCTTGTCTACGAGCATTAGACACTATACAAATATGAAACTAGAATGGCACTCGGTAGAGGACATACTTGCACCAGGCTGAACAGACTACGTTTTGTATCCTATCGAAAGGCCGGATCTGCATCCGGACCTTAATCAAGATCTATTCGGCTTGTTCTTGTCACCTACTCAACTCATTCACCTAGTTTTGTCATAATCCATCCACAATTGTTTGAGATATCTTGCGATATATTATTTTTGGCCTTCTCACTCAATGGCGAAGAATCACTTAAAACATTCTAGTATCCGGATTAGCCTGGTGTTGGCTTAGCGGTTCGGGTGCCAGCTTGGGATCCTAGGATCCTGGGTTCGAATCCCGGTCGATTGCTGAATTAACACCAGGGGGGTTGACTCAGCCCGTCATCCTTCCGAGGTCGGCAAATTGAGTAGCAGCTCACGAGTAATCCCCTGTGTGTCGCAAGAGGCGACTAACAGGGTTGGCGACAGGAAGAGCATCCGGCAATAAAACATTGCTTCAAAAAAAGGGGACCACGGTGCCCGAAAAAGGCCAAACCCTGCTCTGCGGGGAAAAATGGCCTCCAAAGGTGGCTCATTCTAGTATCCGGATCGTCACCAAAATCTAAGCAATTCGGCTTTATCACGCACCCAACCTATCCATCTAATTTAGAACTAATCCGCCCATAACTTTTGAGATAACCTGCTCACAAACAAGCAGACAGACAGACAAAACATGACTATGATAGCGTTGTGTCATACCTTGATCGGAACCTTCATCTCAGGTGGGAAGAATCCAACTCTTTCCTTTGTATTACTATTCCGACAATGCCGTGTGAAGTGTAAACTCCCAGAGTGAGCAATCAAAGTCACTGCAGCAATAAATGCAGTGTGTGGATGAAGTGCTGAGACTCGAGGCCTAAATCCCTGGAATTCGTGTGTATAATTTACAAAGAACTACGATTGTATCGGGAGGCTTGTAACTTGCTGGATTGCATGACAGGATACAAATGGAAACAATTTTTTTGTAAACAAAATGAGTAACGTCTGTACAGGTAGGCAGGTGTGGAGCATGGAAATGCAAAAATGAAACTGATAAATCAACAAGAGCGATAATTGCTTTGTAAAACAGGTCCTCCACCAACGTGACATTTTCTAAGTCCAAAAAGGGCACAACCCCATGAAAAATTGACGAAACACCCTGAAACTCAATTGTTCTGTAATTTATCACAATGAAGCCATGTACCAAGTTTCAGTTTAATATGTTGAAGGGTATGGGAAAAAGTCTGATAAACCACAGATGGGACGGACGGACGGAGAACCACCTTTTAGAGGCCATTTTTCCCCGCAAGCGGGGGTTGGCCTTTTTCGGGAACTGTGGTTGTTGTTGTTTTTCGGTCCCCTTTTTGAAGCAATGTTTTACGGCCGGATGCCCTTCCTGACGCCAACCCTTTTTGCCGCCTTTAACGACAAGCAGGGAATTACCAGTGAACTGGTACTCAATTTGCCGACCTCGGAAGGATGACAGGCTGAGTCAACCCCCCTGGCGTTAATTCAGCGATTGACCGGGATTCGAACCCAGGATCCTAGGATCCTAAGCCGGCACCCTAGCCGCTAGCCCAACACCAGGGACTTGTGACGGACGGACGGAGAGCACGCCTATAATCCCCTCCAGTGAAACTGGCTTGAAGTGAATAAGGAAGAGAGTTTGAAATAGGACATACTTCACGTCTCCGATCTCAGAATAAATTTTCTTCACTTTGAAGAAAATTTACTTTATCAGCGTAAATATCAGCGCAAAATCAGCTTTGAACGTTTCAAAAAATTTTCAAGATAAAAACCTATCTATACAATTTTTTTAAAACTCTCACCAGGAGGAAGTCAGAGAATGTGGAGCGAAGTGCCGAAAGCAGGGAGCTTGGTGGAGACGGTGTCTTACGGAGCAGCACGCAAGGCAGCAGAAAGGTGTCAAGCAAAGAGAACAGCAATTGCTGACCCCGTGAAGTCGCCAGCAGAGGGGCCCAGTATCTCACCACCCAGCCTGCGGCACATCAAGAGATCCATCCTCGATATATATATATATATAATATATGGAAAAACTAAGAAAATGAACAATTTTTGTACATTGATAGGTTTAACAGCCAGAGTCACCATTTTCCTTTACTCCTGAATAAATAACGTGACAAATGCAGGATGGTAAAGGCAAGGGAGCATAGGTAAGGAATATGAATATGGGTAAAGTGTGTTGGGATTGTTGATGAAAATACCCCGAAGCACTTGTACAGTTCTCCACCTGACAGGGAGAAACGCAAGCTGCTCAGCCAAGGTCCAAACACTATTAAAGCATCCTTAACACCACAGACAACTCACACTGCCAACAGCCGAGGTGAAAGATCATTACAACGTAATTCAATTTGGTCTGAGATTACGGATTTGAGATGGGCTCCGGAAAACTGCGAGGATCTCGTGTACAAGCAAAAGCCTTTGTGGCTCTGCACTGCACTTCCCGTTATTGACATATGTACACAAAAAGAAAGTAAAGGAGGGGTGGGGGTAAATTGAGAAGAACAAATATGGAGGGCAAATCAGCTGGGAAAGGAAATGAAAAAAGGGGCAGGAAGTTGGGAGAAGTTGCTAAGAGTATGAGGAACTTGGGAAAGAAAGATGCAAATCAATTTTTCTGCATTCACATAATAATGATGACCATAAAGGTATTCAGTTGCATTGTTGGAGTAAAAACAAACGAAGGTCTATGGAATAAATGATCCATTTCCCTTGTTATTTCCACAAAGTTCCACAATCCTCTCCAAGAAGTTCTGTCACTCAAGCTTTTGGGTCTCACTATCTGCCATGATCTTTCCTGGGAAAACCACATTTCCAAGCTGGCCTCCAAAGCCAGTCGCCGACTGGGCATCCTCCGCCGTGCGAAGTCCTTTCTTGGCACACCTGAGCTCCTCACCACATACAAGCCTTTCATCCGCAGCTCAATGGAGTACTGCTCTCCCCTCTGGGCTGGTGCTCCTGCCTCACACCTAGCTCGTCTTCACGCTGTTGAAACCAAAGCGTTCAGAATCATTGGAATCTCCCGCGATGACGCTATCTCCGAGGGCCTTTCACTTACTCACCGCAGGCAGGTTGGTGGTCTTTCCGTCTTCTACCGACTCCTCTCCGGCCTTGCCCCCCCAGCTCTCTCTGGGCTCTGTCCCACAAATATTCCTACAGGTCGCACAAGATCTGCCTGCAACCCTCTTATGGTTAAACTGCCAAAATCAAGACTCTCTGCTCACCTTCACTCCTTCATTCCTCTTTTCTCCCACCTCTGGAACAAACTCCCTCACTCTCTTCAATCCCACTCCACCCTCCAGGTCTTTAAAACAGCTGTTCACCACCATCTCTTATCTTCCCCAATCCAAACAAAACCTTGATCTTTTCTACCCCCGCTAATTTCACCCCAAATCCACTTTTTTAGGTGACTTTTGTCTTCTTTCATGGAAGTCCTTGGTGTGCTTGCGTTTTATACCTATCCTGCCTCCCCCCAGGCCCTCTCCCTCCCACACATCTCCCGATGTCCCTGCTCTCAAATGTGTTTGTGTGCTTCCTCCCCTTCTCTCCCCATCTTGTCGATCGCGCCCCTTTTTATATACTTTGTTTGCTTGTTTGATTTGTTTGTTTGTTTGATAGATGTTAGCTCTTTCACGAGCCTTGACTCTGTATCCAAAAAAAAAAAAAAAAGTTCAACATTGTGGCATCACAACCCTGCTTTACACAGTTAATGCGCTCCACGTCACACATGATCACTTTGTTGCCGTAATGATTTGTTAAACTTGCTCGTTGGATCGACTTGGCTCGAGTGTTGCAAAAACAGACTTTTCTTTAATCGTTAAAAACCTGACCCAAAGTTTCTCGTCAAACCATTTCTCACGACTCTTGAAGGAACGGTCCCGGGAGGTCTCAAAAGGCAGATGCCAACCGGGTCTCTCGACTCCAAGTCCATACTGAGTTCTTTCACGGATCCGCCGCTCGCCATACAAAGCGCACACATGGAATGTCACGGGGCGTTTCTTGAAAGACGAGCATTCGGCAATCCTCGACGCTGTGGCGATCAAAGGGCCCACCTCTGAGTGAACGCACAAGGGGAGCCCAGAAGGTCTTGGTCCGGTGCTCAACATCTTCTGCTCTCCCTCCACGAGCAGCCTCTTAGCAATCCGCTCCCTCTTTGTTCCTCTCACCACCGTAATTACAAAGAGCTCTTCGCACAATCACCAGAACTTTGTGTACGTGGACGTCCAATCACTCACCGACATTGACCTCGGAGTTGAAGATTTCTACCCACCTTCAATGAATTGCCCAACTTATGAACGACAAAACATTCTGCCTCCGTTCCATTTGTCCCTCCAAGCCTTATGAGGGCGCCGTCTAACTACAGATCATGTCAATACTCAAATCAAACCCAATCGATCTTGTCCTAGTGTTTGCAATCGACAACAGTTACACGTCAGTATTTGCAAGTCCTTCCTGTCGCTCAATAAAGGAGTTTTCTTGTTTTTGTACAAGCTCAACTTTATGCCTCAACCTTGGTCACAGTTGATTTGTATCATTGGACAATAAACCCAAATATACTGCTCTAAACAGGTAAAAGGGAATTAGACCTGTTTAGAGTGGTACTGATTTCAATCAGCTCTGACAGAATACTATTTTCCACGTTATGGAAATGTTTCGACGATTTTATTCTCCTTCTGTTCAACTCCCCGTCGAGGAGGATTACTTTACACAATCTGATATTTGCAAACTAAGTTATGGAAAAACAAACAAACACACAAGATTGGGCCTTTACTTTTTGCTGCTTACTCGGACAAAACTGGCATATCAGGTGAACACCTGATAATTGTACAAGAAATCACTGACATATAGCGGTATTGCTTGCACAGGATAAGAGCAGCAGTCGTTTCTTATCAAAGCTGTATTTTATCAACTTCAATGTAATAATTTTGACCAGCAAAGAATGGATGACACAGGGACAGATGGGAAGCATTGTTGTGAAGAAAGAAGGAAATAAGTGGGAAGGCCGGGGGTGGGGAGGCGGGTGGGGAAAAAGCCAGATAATAATAAAGGACCAGACAGAAGGGTAGTAGAGTAGCACTGAAAGTGGCAAGGAGAGCGATAGTCAGACGGAACCAAGAGACAGGCAGGCAGGCGGAGGTTTCTAGAGAAACGCGGTGAGAATTTTAAACGGATGGTGGAGGAAAGAAAGGAGTGGGAAGAGGGAGGTGAGGGTTCGAAAAACGATCAGAGCTGGAGGGGAAAAAAAGGAAGCAAAAGGGGGCGACAGAGCATCATGGTGAGAAGAAAGTGGGGGTATGTGCACCACAATGAAATAAACACACAAAGTGTGGGGAGACAGAGACAGAGACAGAGAGAGAGAGAGAGAGAGACAGAGGGAGAGGGAGAGAGAGAGAGAGAGAGAGACAGATAGAGACAGACAGAGACAGCAAGAGGAAGGGGAGAGGGTGGGGGGACAAAGGGGGGAAAGTGGGGAAGGGGAAAGTGGGGAAGGGGAAGCTGAGTGGGGGGAGGGAGGGGGGAAGGGGAAAGAGAGTGGGGGGGGGGGTGGAGGGGAGAAGGTGGTGAAGTGAGGTGGGGGGGGGAGGGGGAGGGGAGAGAGAAAGGGAGAGCGAAAGAGAGAGAGAAAGAGAGAGAGAAAACAAAGTCCTCACAACTCGTGAATGAAACAACAACCCTTTAAAAAGGCCAATTCGGCACCACACAACTGGGCAAGTTCACGTGCACTGCAGGGGTCGTCTGCCAACGTCCGGCCGACAGGCTCACGTTTCGGATGTTATCCTAGCATACTGGGCTTGCGGGAGGGCCCAACACAAATCGGTCTTCTCCTTGGGAAAGCAGAGGAAGCCGTCAGGATGCCACAGGTCAGAGAACAACTGGGATGGATTTCCGTGGTCAGCTATCGAATTGAAGAATCAGGAAACCGAAGACTCACCCTCAAATCTTCGTTCATATCAACTCCATCTCACTTCTCCCAGCTACTAATACATGCCAACTGGGATACTTTTATTCTGCTGCCTTGACGGTGTCTCCTTCCTCTTTCATTACATCTCTGCCATTGCATATTTTGAAAATTCAAACTATTTTGTGCACGACAATAAAGGTGATTACAAGATGCAACAAAAAATAAATTACAGTATAACCAGGCACAACAAAGGCAGGCAAATAGAGAGCCAAACTACAATCAGCGAACAACATAGCTGGCCAACACACCACAGGTCAATACAATGGTCCTTTCAATCATCCAGCTAACAACTCTCCATTGAAGCAAGTAGAGGCACATAAGAGAATGTTGTCAAAATAAGGGAAAACAAATAAAATTATCATTACTGCAATGAATGCCTCCACGCTGGAAAGGACTAATGTTTCCAAAAACCAAAACGACCAATGTGTTTCTAAAGTGGACCAATGATGGCAATATGCGTCACGAGATCAATATCTGGCTCACAAACTTTCATCTTGGATAGGTTTGACCGAAGGCAAGTCGAATTGTAACACGTCACCGACTCTTGATGCAGCAGAAGCGTCACCGACTCGTTATGCACTGTACAATACAACACCTGAATGGCAAGCATTCAACATGTCTCTATCAGATGATGGAGCAAAAGATGATCAGATGACGATGGGAAAGGTCTGAAACATCAGATGCCAGGCACACACAGGCGTAGCATATGCAGCACTGCTCTACGATACGCCAGCCGGTACAGTTTCTGAATAATGACGTGCAAATATAATATTTCTTGTCAGCCTGGTGTTGGCTTAGCGGCTAGGGTGCCGGCTTGGGATCCTAGGATCCCGGGTTCGAATCCCGGTCGATCGCTGAATTAACACCAGGGGGGTTGACTCAGCCTGTCATCCTTCCGAGGTCGGCAAATTGAGTACCAGCTTGCTGGGATGAATGATCCCGGTGTGTACCCCGGTTTAGAATAGGTACACCGTATCCCTGCGCATCGTAAGAGGCGACTAAGGGTTGGCGTCAGGAAGGGCATCCGGCCATAAAAACATTGCCTCAAACAGGGAACCATGATTGTCATGGGGCCCGCAAGGCCAACCCCTGCTCTAGCGGGGAAAATGGCCTTAAAACGATCATTCATTCATATTCATTGTATGACGATTTATTCAGACGTAACTTCTTCTCATGTATAAATACCACAAAATGCACAAATCACGTCCTCAAATGGAATTTCCGTTTAATTCTTCACTTGAAATGGAATTTGGCATTTTCTTAAACAGAAAAAAGCATATTTTATGAGTGTCCACAGTACCACAATATAGTCACAAATAGTGGAATATTTGAACCTGCTTTCTGGTGCATCACATTCTCCATCTTTCTACCAGGTCCTTCTTCCTCCTCCTCCTCCTCCTCCCTCTACCCCAATACTCTTTGCTCACATCTTTTTCAAACCTTCATTCCCATTGCTCCAGTCTCTCCCAACCTCAATTACAATCAAATGGAGGGTAATGTAGTCCATACAAAAAGAAAATTAAATGTGACCGAGTCACAGTAAAAGGCATTGCATGATACAGCAGATCTTTCCGAAGGAATGTTAAACCTGATCTGCTCTATTTTGCTATCAGGTTGATCCCATTGTTCCTTTAAAATGGTATTGTACCAGTATGTCATGAATTCCAAAATGGAAAAAAAACTTACCATTGGAATCAAATGCAAAATTTGACAAAAATCTAACAACTAACCGCAAGTTCACACTCCTCACATGACATGCGAATGATTAAAAACAAAACAAACAAGAAAGCAATCAGAGATTGCAGAACTTCACCAGGACATGTTTGCGTGGTTTGTTTAGTATTGTTTCAGATAAGGTTCGTTTTTCTATCCAAGATGGCTGCCAAACTACGTGACCTTTGACGTCACCTTTTCACACTATATGCAGCAATGGTGCGAGAAGGATTATATGTAGAATTTCACATTGATAGGGTAAGCGCTTTCAGAGAAAGTTTTTTCAATATTTTTCTTCCTTCCAATATGGCTGCCAAACCATGTGACGGATGACTTTTCTTTTTTTCAACATTATGTCCCCATGGGGAGTCGAACACATGGTTAAAAATTTTCATCGGACTGTTCAGTGCTTTGAAAGAATAATAATTTCATTTATGCAGTTTTTGCATAAAATCCAATATGGCTGCCAGACCATGTGACCTATAACCTAATCCTTTTCAAACTTTATTCCCCAATGCTAGTCGATTATGTGTGTGGAGTTTCGCATCGATCTAGTAAGCCGTTCTGCAAGAGGGCTTTTAAAGGTTTTCATCTTCAATACAATGTGGCTGCCAAACCACATGACCCATGACGTCATCTATTTAATTCTCACATACAGTTTTTGTACCTCTAAAGGTCTAAAGGTACATACCTCTAAAGGTGGTATACAGTTTTTGTGGAGATCACACTCAAGAAATTTCAAACTGATCGGATCAAGCGTTCAACTTGTCTAATGATAACGTCACAATGACGGCACGGATGACATCATTACCTCCGCCACCAAAGGTGGATGGAGGTCATGTTTTCACCCCTGTCTGTCTGTCTGTCTGTTTGTTTGTCCATTTGTGAACAAGATATCTCAAAAAGTTGTGGACGGATTCGGACGAAATTTGGCAGAGATGTAGTGTATGTGACAAGGACGAAATTATTAGATTTTGGTGAAGATTCGGATTCGGATAGCAGAATATTTAAAGTGATTCTTCACCATTGAGAGTTAGGGCCAAAAACGATACATCGCAGGATATCTCAAAAAGTTGTGGATGGATTTGGACGGAACTTGGTGGACAAGTTGGGTGTCTGACAAGGACGATTCAATTTTGGTTAAGATCTGAATATGGATTCGGATATGAGAATTATTTAATTTCTTAAGTGATTCTTCACCATTGGTAGATAGGGACAAAAACGATACGTGGCAGGATATCTCAAAAAGTTACGGATGGATTTGGACGAAACTTGGTGGACAAGTTGGGTGTCTGACAAGGAAGAATCGATTCAATTTTGGTGGAGATCCGGACCCAGCTCGTAGAATTTTAAAAGTGATTCTTCACCATCGAGTTATATGGCCAAAAACGAGGGGTATATCAGGTTATGAAAGACTGGACCTATGGTGATTTCTGTGATTGATTTTGACTAAATGTGATTCTGTATTGTGATTTTCTGGTCCACTATACAAAATGTAAACTGTTCACCGGGCGGATGTATGCTCTCTACTGAGTGCCGTTCTAGTTAATATATGTTGTTTCCCATGGGGAGTACTTGGCAATGAGCCATGTTTCAATTTTTTTTCCATTGAACGGTTTTGGAGAAAGAGAGGTGCAAAGGTCTTTCTCTTTGCCAAGATGGCGCCCATACCACGTGACCTATTGATGTCATAATTATGATTAAAAATTATACTGGATGAGGCACTCCGATGGTGAAAATTTTGTGTCCATCAGACCAACAGTTTCAAAGAAAAGCATACTCGCGTTCTGTGCTGACAAAAACAAACAAACAAGTCTTCATCAATGATCTCTCTGACTCTCTTGAAAATCCTCTCTATCTCTTTGCTGACGACTCTACTCTCTGTCGCCCCATTCCTCATCCCTCAGATCGGCAGTCTGCAGCCTCCTCACTCTCTGCAGACCTGGACAAAATCACAGACTGGGCAAACAAATGGAACATGTCTTTCAATCCTGATAAATCTCACACTCTTACGATGTCTCTCCGAAAAGACCGACTGGAAAACCCTCCCATCCACTTTCTGAATAATCCTCTCCAAGAAGTTCTGTCACTCAAGCTTTTGGGTCTCACTATTTGCCATGATCTTTCCTGGGAAAACCACATTTCAAATCTGGCCTCCAAAGCCAGTCGCCGACTGGGCATCCTCCGTCGTGCAAAGTCCTTCCTTGGCACACCTGAGCTCCTCACCACATACAAGGCTTTCATCCGCAGCTCTATGGAATACTGCTCTCCCCTCTGGTCTGATGCTCCTGCCTCACACCTAGCCCGTCTTCACGCTGTTGAAACCAAAGCGTTCAGAATCATTGGAATCTCCCGCGAAGAAGCTAACTCCAAGGGCCTTTCACTCACTCACCGCAGGCAGGTTGGTGGTCTTTCCGTCTTCTACCGACTCCTCTCTGGCCTTGCCCCCCCAGCCCTCTCTGGGCTCTGTCCCCCAAATATTCCTACAGGTCGCACAAGATCTGCCTGCAACCCTCTTATGGTTAAACTGCCAAAATCAAGACTTGCTGCTCACCTTCACTCCTTCATTCCTCTTTTCTCCCACCTCTGGAACAAACTCCCTCACTCTCTTCAATCCCACTGCACCCTCCAGGTCTTTAAAACAGCTGTTCACCACCATCTCTTATCCTCCCCCATCCAAAACCTTGATCTTTTCTACCCCCGCTAATTTCGGTCCCCTTGTGTTTTATACCTCTCCCCCCCGCCCTCTCCCTCCCACACTTCTCCCTGCTCTCAAATGTTGTGGTTGTGTGCTGCCCCTTCTCTCCCCATCTTGTCTTCCGCTCCCTCTTTTTGTGTGTTTTGTTTGTCTGGTTGATTTGTTTGTGAAATAAATGTTAGCTCTTTCACGAGCCTCGATTCAGTATACAAAAAATAACAAAAAAACACAGACCCAAATACAATCCCGTCTCCTCTGGCGAGGATAATAGAACGGGGTTACCTCTTGTCTTTAAAACTTGTCAATTTTATGAAAGCTCAACTCAACTGTTGGTGATAACTGATAAACAAAGATATATTTAAATATGATTCATGGCAACGTGCCAATTACTTGGAATAACGGAGCATCCATAACACGTGTATATGCACACTTTATGATCTACAGTGACGGGAGAAGTCGGACATACTTCACATACAAGGCAAAGAAGCAAAGGATGAATGGAAATACCCACTTTAAGATCTGTAGTCCAAGTGTATTCACCTACCCAGCCGATAAGCGTTTACATGAAATGAGCCTGCAGTCCGTAGTCAAAGTATACAAGCTGTTCTGGTTTGTTCCAATCGTCCTACAGGTCAAAGACTATCCCACAAACAAAAAACAAACAAAAAAAGTGGAGTACCAATTCACAACCGATTACCCCTTTCGCCAAAAATTATACGGAACTCGACACCAACGGTACCTCTCAGACATCAAGCAAAACCATGGAAGTGAAGCTTTCATCGATTCTGCCCGTTAACAAAACCGATGGGATCCACATTGGAGGGAGAAAAAACAAAAACTAGAACGGCACTCGGTAGAACGCCCACCAGCACCACCAAGCCGAACAGGTTACGTTTTGGATACCAATGATAGGCCAGATATGAACCAAAATGTAATCGGCTTGTTCTTACCATCTAACCAACTCATACACAACTTTTTGAGATATCATCCTATATGTATATGTATATGTATATATTTATATTGTCGCGCGGACCCTTCCGGTTAAGACCAGGGACCGCGGATGGACCAGAACGGATTTACTGGAGGCAACGACCAATACGGATTGTGCTATCAAACGTGGGAAGAGAAGAAGGGAAGAGGAAGAAGCGGGAGCGCGTAACTGTGGAAGGGGAACGAACTCAAACGGGCACAAGATTTGCAGGGAATGGACGTCAATCTTGGCGCGCTCCCCAATCAGCGTCGCGTAGCTTCCCGCCAGCCACCGAACCTTCCAGCGACTTCCCTCCAATGAACAACCTC